>NW_013666367.1:288567-293810 GCF_000517525.1 Limulus polyphemus
AAAACAAACAAACAAACTTTACGTCTGTTCGAAAACAGAAACGCTAAATCTAATCGTTTATAGCAATGTATATCATTTTCTAATGTTATATCTTTAATAACCCGCTGTACGTTTCGTTAAGTATTTATGTGACATTTTTATGGTTAAAAATATGGTCATTTGTAAGGCAAGTATGACTAACAAAACGGTATCTAACATAGAATTCACCATATTTATTTCCACCCAATCGTAATAGGTAACGAGCTCGTGTATTGTACGTATTTCATCACCATTAAATACACACTTACGGTAAACGAAACACGAAGTATTAAATACAATATTATTAACATGTGTTCTTTATGAATTAGAAATAGCAAATTCTAGACATCTGAAACTCAAATAAATTATATAAATTTAAACACAATAATATAAAATGTTTTTTTTTGCTCACAATAGCCTACCTGCGCTGTGAACTGTAGATCAGAGACGTTCAACTCTGTTTGAGTTGTAACAAATATTTTTAATGCATGTCGCGAATCATATTTCCAATTTCCAAATTTATGGAAATTCTACACGTAATAGTAGCGTTTCTTCGTCTTTGTGTAAAAAAATACGTGATAATATCTCAATTATTTAGATTTTGCAGAAATCGTTTGAATATTTTCTTTTTGATATTATGACACTTAAGCATAATGACTTTCATCTCTGGTTTACTAAAGTTCTTACATTATTTAATATTAAATAATGCAAACTGCTGTAGAAACGTAAGAATAATAACACTATCAAAAAGTTATATTTGTGTTTAATGGCAAGGCTGCTTAGACTACCTGCTGCTGTCTCTAATTTAGAAAAATTGACCAAAGGAAAGTTAGCCAGTCAGCAGAAATCTAACACCAACTATTTACACTAAGGGCTGACTGTCACTCTTATAATGCACGCACAGCATAAAGTGCAGGAATATTTTGTGGTATAGTACTGATTCCAACGTTGCTCGCCAGTTCCAAAATTCAAAATACTCGAACAACTTGTGCCCCTAATATTTTTTATTGTTAAAATGTATTGCAGTAGCATTAGTGTCTGTGTATGTGTATATAATTTCAAAAATCACATGTTACTTCAATAACATCATGTCTGTTTCAGCGCGAACCTCATGTAAACGCTACCTCGTGTAACTAGAACGTTCTTGTAGCTAGTTACTTGGGTATTTAAATTAGTTCACAGAAGCGTGCGCTATAGCAGTATAATAATCAATAAGGAAGATTAGATAGTTTTTAGCGCTACTTTTGAGAACTAAGAGAAAAAAAATAGTCTTTTTAAAATTGTTCACATCCCTTGGTGACTCAGTGGCTTATAATGCTACAAATCGGGGTTCGATACCGCCTAGGGCAACAGCAAAGAGTACATGCTCTTACGAAGAAGTTTGTTTGTTTGTTTAGAATTCAGCACAAAGCTACACAATGGGCTATCTGTGCTCTGCCCACCACGGGTATCGAAACCCGGTTTCTAGCGTTGTAAGTCCGCAGACATACCGCTGTGCCACTGGGGGGCTACGAAGAAGTTCCAGGGGTATTTTATTTTTTAAAATCTGCAGGTTTTCTATAAAAAAAAACTTCTATGTATTTTTTTTACAGATAACCTGCAGAATTACTTTTAGAAACCCTAATGAATATGTATTTTTTTACAGATAACCTGCAGAATTACTTTTAGAAGCCGTAATGAATATGTATTTTTTTACAGATAACCTGCAGAATTACTTTTAGAAACCGTAATGAATATGTATTTTTTTACAGATAACCTGCAGAATTACATTTAGAAACCCTAATGAATATGTATTTTTTTACAGATAACCTGCAGAATTACTTTTAGAAACCCTAATGAATATCTATGAAATATCTTTAAGGAATGGACCATTTTCTGTAGCTATATTAAAGACATTCTATAAAGTAATTGTATACATATTATAAAGGCATCTGAAGACATTCTTTAAAACAATCATATATTTTTTTTTTTAATTATGACGACTTCGAAAACATCCTGAATTCCCTTGTGGTATCGTACTGATTCCAACGTTGTTCGCCAGTTCCAAAATTCAAAGCTTCCTACTCGAACAACTTGCAACCCTAATATTTTTTTACTGTTAAAATGTATTGCATTAGCAGAAGTATTAATGTGTTTGTGTGTGTGTATATATATTTTGAAAAAAAAAATACATGTTACTTCAATTACATCATGTCTGTAAATGTGATCATTATTTTAGCTTTTCAAAACACATGGCAGAATATTGTTTTCTAGTATCAGATTTATTCTGAAAAGTTATTACACGTAATGCATTAATAATTAGCAAATCTATAAAAATAAATGACAAAAAATATTACTTAACTTCCCATTAGAATACAGTCTACGTTCTTCCAGGTTTTGAAACTGGTGGAGATATTTCTTTTACTCTTACTACATATGATATATATGGTTGGTTTTTTGTGAATTTCGCGCAAAGCTACACGAGAGCTATCTGCGCTAACCGTCTCTAATTTAGCAGTGAAAGGCCAGAGAAAAGGCAACTGGTCATCACCACCCATCGCCAGCTCTTGGGCAACTATTATGTACCGTCACATTATAATACTCCCACGGCTGAAAAGGCGAACATGTTTGGTTGGACGGGGATTCGAACCCGCGACCCTCAAATTGCGAGTCAAGCGCCCTCTTTGGTTCTAAGTCAAAGATATATTAAGACCCCTAGCCCTTCCTCCAGTGTGAGTAATGTGTATTTACAGAATACAATATATATCATTCATACAAAAACTATTAAACTATACAATTTTATTAGAGAAAAACTCATGTACAAACACCAAGTTCGGAAATCAAGAATAACAAACATTTCCAGTGTAACAAAGTTAATTAATTGTGATGTATTATTTAAGATGTCAAAGAAACTGCTTATGGAACATCTAAAAGCCGAGACTTTCACATGCTAAAATAAGTATTATATTTCTGGAGATTACACAATAATACAATGACATGATAAAGTGAAGCAATGGTTAAGACATGAGAAAATGCTATTCAATTATGACAATATAATCTACCATGACAAGTAGTAAAAACAAGAGCTTCAATCATTCGACGACTGTATTATATTTTGGTTTTTATAATTAGGTTATTTTAATGTAGCTCATCTAAACAACAAAGACATTTTTCACATCTGACTTTAACTTGTTTACCCTTGAAAACTCTTGAATAACATAAATGTTCTTCTTTTAAAATTTTCGTACTTTAGTTATTTTTGCAGTGTTGTTTCTTGAAGCTTCTGTAATCTGCAAATGAAACCCTATACGGTAATTACAGGAATACAGTTCGCGTTTTTCAATAAGCATAAAAAGTAATGGTTCATTATGAAGTACAAAAGAATGTCCAAGTTTCTCTAAAGCATAAAAAAACACTCTGGTGTTTCTTCATTTACTGTATGTTAACAGCCGTACACACTGGATCTTTAAGTCATACCAATGACTGCTTGCAGTCATTGTGGATCACACTGTTGTGGTGCATCTTTACGTGCACCAAATAGTCTTCCAGTCAAATGCTTTTTTCTATCAATTCACTGGTCGAAAACATCAGGTATAATCAGTCCTCGAGCAAACCGAGTTGCGCTGGGGGCACAACCTTGCATGAAGCAATGAATGTCTAATTTTCAACAGAACTCCATTTCCAATACTCGCCTAAAGAAATATAATAATAATATTATTTTAATGTTACATTCCACAAATTAAAAATAAACAAAACGGTCAATAATGATTAAACATAAACATTTTTATAACCCTTCAATGTACTTTTACCAAATTCTTTTTCAGATTCTACAATGAAACATAATATTTATCTAAAACACTGTTAATACAGAATTTACGTGACTCTTAAACTCGAAGATTTAAGAAGGATATCATTTAGATATTTACATTCCTAGATGCAGTAAGTGTGCTTTAAAAACTACATAAATTAATTAAGACAACTTCGGATTATGAAACTGGTTGGTATCTATAGTCAAGTCATTCTTCAGGATTTCCACATATCAGTTGCCAAGAAATAATTAATTTTCTGCTTTTTTTCACAAAGAGGGAAAATGTCATAATATTTTGTTATTGTTTTTCTAATATGTAAATTAACAAAAGTTACAGAATTTTTATGACAGTGTTTAATGTCATGTTGCAGATGCTTATCTGTTTATCAGAATTAACAGTTTCTTGGTGTATCTAGGTAATTGTCTAACCCATGTTCCTATGTCATTATTGTCTTCTAAACCATTAACTGAAGCCAAAAAGGTTAACATTTGAGCCACATACTAAACTTTTTTTGTTATTTGTTTAACATTCGTAAAGATATTTAATGTCAAAATCAGTAAAACCAATTTTTAAAAAATTGGAATTTGAAAACATACCAAATCGTACTTTGCTCATATATGAATTGCTTATAATGAAAAACATATTCTAAATGGAGAATAGATGAATGGCGTAAACTTAAGAGGACGGGATGGATAATTGGGGACTTTTGAAACTAACAGTCTAGTCAATTAATTCCTTTCAATACAAAATAAAATAAGTTAAAATCAAATAAAGTGATAACACCAAAATTAAATTCCAGAAATCAGCAAGAAATATGCAAGTGTACTCCAAGATACATTAATATACCAGTTATACCTAGGCCTTCACTTCATTTTACATATATATATATTCCCAACCTTAGATATTAGTCATTTCTGTAAAAATGTGTGGGAGTTAATATAAGCACCTTTCTGTTTATGATTTCTATCACAACCAAGTGAAACACTTACTTAAACTGCAGCAAATGAGCATGGGCAAAGTTCATACCAGTATTCAGAACAATAAGCATATGTATATATTATGTACAGTACTGTTTTTAGTAACAGATGATTTTTAAATATAATCAAATAGTTTTACCTAAACAATTCTGCTTTTCTTGGTTTTACTCTTCTAGCGGCCCTAACCACTTTTTTTGGCATCCATCAGCCTCAGATCCAACGACGGATATTCTTGGTTTTACTCTTCTAGTGGCCTTAACCACTTTTTTGGCATCCATCAGCCTCAGATCCAACAACGGATATTCTTGGTTTTACTCTTCTAGTGGCCTTAACCACTTTTTTCGGCATATATCAGCCTCAGATCCAACGACGGATATTATTTACTCTTCTAGTGGCCTTAACCACTTTTTTCGGCATCTATCAGCCTCAGATCCAACGACGGATATTATTTACTCTTCTA
>NW_013666367.1:293820-295054 GCF_000517525.1 Limulus polyphemus
ATCCATCAGCCTCAGATCCAACCACGGATATTCTTGGTTTTACTCTTCTAGCGGCCCTAACCACTTTTTTTGGCATCCATCAGCCTCAGATCCAACCACGGATATTCTTGGTTTTACTCTTCTAGTGGCCTTAACCACTTTTTTGGCATCCATCAGCCTCAGATCCAACAACGGATATTATTTTGCAGTTCTCATATTTACCATTTACTTTTCTTTATACAATAAAATTTTATTTTGTATTTTCTTTGCTTGTTCTGTTAGACGTCTGTAAAGAAGATTGAAAATTGGGTGTAACTGGTTATATGGAAACTAATATATATATATATAGCAAGATATGTATTTTATTTCCATTCCACGCTGAATAAGAAACGTCTACCATCAGAAGCTGTGTTTCTCTATGCTAAGTAACAAAATTGGGTGTTTTACTTTATGCAAGGCTTAGGTATACGATAACACTGTTCAGGTGGTATAACTGCAGCCTCTTTGAGAATAAATTGCTTGTTAGTTGAAATATTGTACACTAGGAGTTTTCTCTACTTCCTACAAAAAAAAAGATGAAAATTTAAACCAATTTGCCAAAAAAGTGGCAATTTTCACTGGAACATAAATCATTCAGGATGCATTTCGAGAATGTACATACCATTTATAACTTACAGGTCACATAATTTGTTAACTTTATATCCTGATGAATAAAATGATAAATTATCATTCTGCAAAGCAGTCAGTATTACATAATTAATTTTATCTACATTTTAGTTTTGTTGTCGTACCTTTTCAAATTCAATTTTCAAACTAGAAAAAACATAAGATGGGTACAAACCTATTTAATGCTGGTAATAAGTGGTATTATTTGCACTAGCTTTACCTATCGATGTAAGATATTTCTTATTTTCTATCTTTTCTTCTCCACCTTTACCAATCTTATAAGAATATATGTATTCCGTCCTTTTTTCTCCTCCAGTTCACACCATATTTCTTAAATTAAAAATTACAATATCTTACTTTTAGTTAATATTAGTAGGAGTTGGGGGTTTAATAAATTATGGAGTTCAATAGTAGGAGTTGGAAGGGTTTTAATAAAGTATGGAGTTCAATAGGAAGAGTTGGAAGAATCTTAATAAAGTATGGAGTTCAATAGTAGGAGTTGGAAGGGTTTTAATAAAGTATGGAGTTCAATAGTAGGAGTTGGAAGGGTTTTAATAAAGTATGGAGTTCAATAGTAGGAGTTGGAAGG
>NW_013666367.1:295933-296485 GCF_000517525.1 Limulus polyphemus
TGAACCATCTCGTGATGATGAACTGTGTCCATACATTGATCTAGTAGGTTTTAGGTAGTGCAAGTAGCCTTGAACCATCTCGTGATGATGAACTGTGTCCATACATTGATCTAGTAGGTTTTAGGTAGTGCAAGTAGCCTTGAACCATCTCGTGATGATGAACTGTGTCCATACATTGATCTAGTAGGTTTTAGGTAGTGTAAGTAGCCTTGAACCATCTCGTGATGATGAACTACGTCCATACATTGCTCTAGTAGGTTTTAGGTAGTGCACGTAGCCTTGAACCATCTCGTGATGATGAAGTACGTCCATACATTGATCTAGTAGGTTTTAGGTAGTGCACGTAGCCTTGAACCATCTCGTGATGATGAACTGTGTCCATACATTGATCTAGTAGGTTTTAGGTAGTGCAAAGTAGCCTTGAACCATCTCGTGATGATGAAGTGTGTCCATACATTGATCTAGTAGGTTTTAGGTAGTGTAAGTAGCCTTGAACCATTTCGTGATGATGAAGTGTGTCCATACATTGATCTAGTAGGTTTTAGGTAGTGT
>NW_013666367.1:297338-330121 GCF_000517525.1 Limulus polyphemus
GGGTTTTAATAAAGTATGGAGTTCAATAGTAGGAGTTGGAAGGGTTTTAATAAAGTATGGAGTTCAATAGTAGGAGTTGGAAGGGTTTTAATAAAGTACGTGGGTTCCTTCGTAAAACATATTTTCTATTTATAATTTTAATAATTGTTCTATAAATATTGAACACACACACACACACACCTTTAAAAAAATCATTAATATCTGACACGTGTTATGCTTGAAGCAAAACTCGCCGAAATTCACATAATATTCTTTACACTTTCAGATGTATTCACATTGCACTTACTCTACGATTACAATGCGATTATCGATTTTGTTCCATTTATCAATTAAAATAATTTTGTACAGTCTTATTCAAATTTAAGAAAACACGGGAAATGTAGCCCAAAAATTTTCTTGTGGTACTTTAATTCCGAGGCAGTGGATCACCGATCCAGTCAGGGAAACTGGAGATAGGAGTATCTCGCAAGATGTTTTTAGTGTTACTTTTCATAAGAGCATGGATTCATATTTGATTGCTAAGCCTAACATTGTCCTACCACTATTACTAATACTTACTATTGTAGTACTGTAATAATAGGGTTAAATTTCTATTTGCTAAATCTTACATAACATTCAAACTTATGATTACCTACATCCAAAATTCCTGGAGAGGTTTCTTCTGGTCCCTTCCACGTGATATCCAGAAAAATTTCCAAATGTGCATAGGAATCTTGTGAAATTTTCCATGCAAGAGAAAGGTCGATGTCTTCCACTCCAGAGTCCATAATAGGAAAATAACACCCCACGAACTTTTCGACGCAGTTGACCAAAATAAATAGATCTGTTTCATTTGTACTGCTGCTGCTAGTGTTAACAATACTTATTCATGTTGATGATATTCATTTTAAACTTCTTTAGTTAGGGACAAAAGCTAAAATACTTCGTTTCGACATTCATGATATTAGCAGGACTGTAGTAAATGTGCTGATGTATCCTTACATCAGAAAATAAATATTCAGATCAATATTTTATAGCCCTAAAGGCATACGAATTTCGAATTAAACAAGGATACATTTTGAGGAGAAAACAGAAATTTAGAAAATTTACTCTTAAATGTAGGAACTACTCTTACAGGACTATTATCATGGCAATGATGTCGAATTAAAATACAAAACCTGGTAAGATATTCTTGAATACGTATCTCATAGAGATTTTATTGTTATTTGTTTGATACGTAAGAAAATTGTGTTGTTGCACAATGAAAGTGTTATTGTTGCCCAAAATATTATAGCTGAAGCATATATTAATCATTCATTTACAATAATGAAAAATATTTACATGTTGGGTTATCTGTATACCTTATAAACGAGTGCGTTGGGAATAAACATTTATAGTTACAACCACTTTAGCATCGTATAATAATTTTTCCATTTAAACTCATTAGTGAGTTTAACTCTACTTTAAAATTAATTCTTAAAGTATATTAATTTCACAAAGCAATTGAAATTTGGAGAACCAACTATCTACAAAAAAATTAAAACACTTCTGGTTTTCCACCTAATGTTAACATTACCGACATTAGCAGAAGAACTGTTGATGAATGTTATGAAACACCAATTAATAAAACTGGTATGTTTCATTCACGCATAACTTACACCTAGCTAACCGCATTGTAGAAAACAGGGCTAATGAAAGATACTTTTATTCAAAATTTTCCAATAACTGTCAGAATGCAGAACAGCTACAACTTCTACAAGTACAAGAGCATCGAACCGTAACTATTGATTATACTGTCAGTGTCTTACATTTGTAAAGATAGACTACTATGTCTCTGCCATTGAAATCTTTATAAACTTCATTAATCAAGGACAAGCTTAACAAAGTCTGTAAAACCATGACTGACAGATGTAGTCCGACATACAGAAGAATAATATGAACCTGAATTTTCGAAAAAGGAACTGTCTGAAAATTACTTGAATGTTGATTTACAATTGGGGATTCTGGTAAGCAAAGTTAAAATTATATATTTACCTATAAAATAAGGCTTAACTCAAGACTAATGCTAAGGAGATTAACAGTAGGCTTATACTTTATCCTCTTAAGAGTGTAACGGACTAGAATTAAACGTCACTACAACCAGGGTCAAACAAAAACTATCTATTAAAACATAACAGAAATCCGAAAGTGAACTCTCAAACAAATACAAATTTTAACACTTACAAAAGACAATTAGTAAACCCGTACCTAGCCAGGACTAGGTACAAATATTAATAAACAATACAATATAAATCTCAATATGATTAATTTTAATAAATAAAGGAATCGAGAAAATTACCAAAAATACCACAATGTTCCAAACGTAAACCACTTCTTAAGATCAGTAACAATATCAAGCAATAGTTCTAACTGTATGTCGTGAAGTAGCTCATTTAAGATCAAGAAAGAGTTTTTATTTAGTGGATAGATCACGAGGTTACATCTCGTGTGACTAGTTATTACCATAAATCTACAGTCTTTCATAACATTAATATTTGTACGTCACTGCTAGAGGAAGGTTGTGTCAGTTTCATAATACATACATACATACACTTTAGCACGTTGACGTTTGCTTTTACTTGCATATAGTTTTAGGCGGAAGTTCACAACGTTTTCATTTTTAACAGAATTTCGTTGCTAATCGACTGATCAACTTAACAGACTACATACACTGGATATACGCCATCACTCATTAATATTTCTGAGTTCTCATTCATAACGTAAATTAATACTTCGCTGAACTCTAAATCACAAAAGGAACTAACTAACTAACTACTTACTGGTATTTATAGTACTGTATACAGGTAAGATATTAGTCAAAGTTATTAGATTCTTAACGCTATTGCACTAGTGATATTTCTAGGTATTATAGGGCTACTTTTATGAACTTACTTGATTTTAACGTCATGTGGTCTTTTGTAAACTTCTAAATTAAAACGATAAATAAAGCTTACAAAATTGTGAATAAATCCTACAGATCACTGGAGATTAACAATAATTCCTTATTATATAAAGTAAACAATTTTGAACTTGTTGTAATTCATATGTTTTGCTGTTTTTTTCTTTGTTGTGAAAATTCCTTTTAAGCAAATATTCATATAATAAACAGAGTTTACACAAACTTATATTTCATTTCTTATTTATTTTATTATATTATATATTGTATCTAAAATAACATATATTCTTTCTTTACAAAACTGATATATTTTCAATGAAGATGTTCTAATAGTAGTGCAAATAGCCTTGAACCATCTCGTGATGATGAACTATGTTCATACATTGATCTAGTAGGTTTTAGGTAGTGCACGTAGCCTTGAACCATCTCTTGATGATGAACTATGTTCATACATTGATCTAGTAGGTTTTAGGTAGTTTAAGTAGCCTTGAACCATCTCGTGATGAAGAACTGTGTCCATACATTGATCTAGTAGGTTTTAGGTAGTGTAAGTAGCCTTGAACCATCTCGTGATGATGAACTACGTCCATACATTGATCTAGTAGGTTTTAGGTAGTGCAAGTAGCCTTGAACCATCTCGTGATGATGAACTACGTCCATACATTGATCTAGTAGGTTTTAGGTAGTGCAAGTAGCCTTGAACCATCTCGTGATGATGAACTGTGTTCATATTGATCTAGTAGGTTTTAGGTAGTGCAAGTAGCCTTGAACCATCTCGTGATGATGAACTGTGTCCATACATTGATCTAGTAGGTTTTATTTATTGAGGTAATGTTCATAAATATATGGCTATGTCATTCAAATATTAGAAACTTAGTAATTATAGAATGTGTACTTTTTAAAAGTGCTTCTAAATGACATTTGTAGGTTTTATGTTTTCTATGGAACAAACTTCAGTCATATTTAGAATAATTGTCATTATAGTTAAGGTAATTCATATTTTCCCTAATCTTTCTACTACTTTATTATAAGCCTCTTTACAAAATTTCCATACATTTATGCATTCAGTCATTTTCTGAACTAAATTTGATTTGGTATGTTCTGCATGATGCCAATGTATTCTAAGTTTAATTTTTGTTTGTGTAGATGGAAAATAATGCTATTGTTGTTAATCAAATTGTTGTAAGATAACAAATACATTTCATTTAGTTGATTTTGAAAGTAAACATTGCGTAAATTGCTATTGTGTGGAATATTGACATTAGAAATTACTCTGTACATACAATTATTAATCTTGATTAAGTTGGACATCTGATTTAATAGATAAGCACTTTATACAACTGATACATTATAAAATATCATCAGTTTACGTATGGATTAATTATACGGCAAAAAATATATGAGGAACCAAAATCTTCTTCTTTCAGATTAATGTAATATTCCCTCAGTTCTTCATTCACGTTGTAATATATATAATATGTACATGACATTATTTTCAGGAAAGATCACTTTACCCTTGTGATCATCTATTGAAAAATAGGAGTCTTATTTTGATTATGGCTCAGGTTTTGAGACACAATTGCAGTAAAACTGAACTTGACATTTACTGAAGATAATTTCTTATTATTTGTCAGAATCAACCTGTTTTATCTTGGAACATGAAGAGTTAGAAGCTAGAGAAGATCTGGTTGAAGCTTTTAAGATTGTCAAGGGAACTGATAGCGTTCATGTATCTTTTTTTCATATCTAATGGTGAGAATACTAAGACTAAAGGACACAACTAAATACTTTGGCAAGGTAGGAGCATATTCAGCTAAGACAGGTACATTTTTCTAACAGAGCGGTTGACCTTTGGAACTGGTTGCCGTCGGATACGGTTAATTTAAGGAAGAGCTTAATAAATATTTGAATGATGAAAGCTGGCTTTGAATTCTTCTTATTTTTTTTTAGGATTTAGTTTAATTTCGTGGATAGGGAGCCCAGATGAACCAAAAAGACTCCGTGTTGTCATTTAATGCTATTTTATGTTTGAGAAACAATCTGCTAGTGTAAACAAATGCATTATGTTTCACCTGTTGTGTCCTGTTTGTCAGATCTATGTCTGGAACTTGTGGCATTTGTGAGTTGTTAAACTCCAAAAGATAAGTTCCCTGAAATAAGTAATTTTGATTAAAAACTGTTCTTGAAACTGTGTTTGTGATCTGGTTTGAGAAATGGAAAGTTGTGTAACAAGCTACCAATGAAAGTCGAAGATTCGACTCTAGCTTTAAATACAGATGGCGGTCTAATATTTGTCATCAATATTTACTGTGCGGTCTATTCAGGAAATTATTTCAAAAGTGTCAGATATTTTAAGTACAAAGACATTATACTTATAGGCCTAAGGTTTGGTGATTGTAACCCAAATATTTCATCATACCTAACTCCTATTATCAATGACATGAATTACCTGTCTAGTTTTGATATGACTTGGGTAGATAGTTGTGCGCAGAAAAAAACACGAAGGTGTTTTTTGTACTTTGTCTAGTGTATATGGTAACACGGTGTCTTCTACATTACTTTACACAATTTAATGAAGATTGTGGTGTGCCAGGTATTACTGAAAAGGATAAAACACGGAAACGCCAAATGGCAAAGCCAGGGTGTAAGGAAGGTGGCAAAGCCAGGGTGTATCCTGTTCATTATTTACAAAACTTAACAATTTTTCAAAAATATCAAGAACTTATAATTCATGTAGAAGCTGATACTGCACAAAACAGGGGTGTTATATAAGTTAAAAAGGTTCTATTCTTAAGCTTCTTGCTTACTTCAATGAAAGTATAATAAAAGCCACTACCAATTTATTGTTTGACATATCAAATCATTCTGAGCCATATTATCTTGTCCCTCATTGGAAAGTATTGATAAATACTTGAAAACTTCACAACCACTTGATTAAATCAGTTAACAACCAGATACATTTTATGTGAAAATTTTGGAAAGTAATTTAATGGTGAAATTGGTTGTTATATTATTCTCCTGCGTGCTTAAGCTATCTTTGCCTATTTTGTATTATTTGCACTGATGGTTGAGTAATGGAGTTATGCATTACCTTTTAAAAGAGTCTGTTTCAAATGGATCAAGAAGCGTGTGTGAACTCTTTAAATTTGTGATGGATTATAAAGTGTTGTATGGTAAAGCTATTATAACATCAACTGTTACATATTACTCGCTGTGAGCTCTTGATATTTTTGATGGATTATGAAGTGTTGTATGGTAAAGCTATTATAACATCAACTGTTACATATTACTCGGTTGATGAATAGATCTAAATGTTTGTGTGTTATTCCTTTGTAACAATAACATTTTCCTCCCGAAATCACAATCAGATAGCTATGAAAGGCAGTTAAAAGAAAGATTGGTAATCTTTGGAGGACCAACTATTACCTTATATCCAAGATCAACAGCGTGCCTTAATATCTAGGTAACATTGTTTTAAAACAAACCTCTCCAAAAATACTATTTCCAATTTGGAAAATCTCTTTTCTTAAAAGCTTGATGTTCTGCAAGAGAACAAATAGGTTAGTTACACACCGAGTAATATGTAACAGTTGATGTTATAATAGCTTTACCATACAACACTTCATAATCCATCAAAAATATCAAGAGCTCACAAAATTCAAAACAAACATAATTCTTAAATATTTCCATCTTCAAGTTTAACATACAAATCACCTATTTATTCTTCGCGCAAAGCTACACGAGGGCTATCTGCGCTAGCCGTCCCTAATTTAGCAGTGTAAGACTAGAGGGAAGGCAGTTAGTCATCACCAACTCTTGGGCCAACGAATAGTGGATTGACCGTTACATTATAACGCCCCCACGGCTGAAAGGGCGAGCATGTTTGGTGTGACGGGGATTCGAACCCGCGGCCTTAAGAATTATGTTTAATTACATGAGTTTTAAAGGATCTTACAATATTTCTTGGATATATTACAAGGATCAAAATTGTTTGTTTTAGCTTTTTCAATTACAAGCGATTTTAAAATTAACATTCAACGACATTCAGAGAGTAATATTAACTGAAAAATTAATCAGCCATGTGGCGAATAAACTAAACTTTAAGTGTGTGATTATGAAAATAGATACTCTTATGTTTGTATCAAACACTACACCGTGCCCAGATAGAGACTAAAAATATGCTCTGGGTCAATATTTTCTTTATAAGTTTTAGTAAAAGGACCTTGTAAACTAATATACCATTTTTAACTTTCAAGTATCCTTCCTTTTCCGAAGTTTCTAGATTTTCTTTTCTTTTTCTATTTCATATTAGTGCTATTATGCGTATGTATATTTTTTTAGGTAGTATTCACACACATAATATTATCCAATATTGTACTTTTCACTTTTTTATCTATGGTTATGAATACTAAATTTGAAATATCTCAGTTGGTAATTGCAGTTACGCATAAGAATACGTTGAGATTGACTTTCCAAAATAAACTTCGGTAAATTTCTTCTCAAGTATGTCAAAAGTATAGGAAATCAATATGCATAACAATATTATAGAATTGCTAAAGAATTATATTCTACAAATATCTAAATTGTATAGGAAATATGAATTTTATAAAAAAAATTTTAAAGTCATTAGAATTCTCTTCAGTTTTATAAAATGCCGTAAACATTTTCTAAATAATTCTATAAATCTCATATGACCGTATATAGGATTTTATAATGGTGGTGTTACTTTGTGCTTCAACATAAACAAACAAGTTATTTTTTTCATTTATTTAATAACAGCATGTTTTAACCAAGTTCGTGCGACCATTACAATGTTCTAGAATGACGACTTCAGAATATAAACTTTTCTTATCACCAGTTTTCCAGTTGCAGTAGCCTGTTTTATTATTATAATTATGTTTCATTAGGAGCAATTCTTTCCCGCAACTGGCTGCAGACGGTTTAATGGCAAATTAGATGTGGGACGTTGTGAGCTTAAGAACCCATATCTGCTATTTTACTTTCACATGTGAGACTTGGGGAAACGAGTAAATATATTAGCCGGTGTATTCCTACCGCTTTGTAGCTTATCTCTTAGAAAGGTATGGTCTGCACTTACTACACCATTGTTTCTTTCCTTGTTTTATTTATTTATGTGTAACGCTGTTTGTTTTTAGCATTCATACCAGGAATTTGTTTTCAAATATCACTAAAGATAAGAATATGCGAGTTTTTATGTTCTTGTGTATAGTGCATTGGCCCAAAATAAGTTTGTGTTAAAAGTATAGCTGGTGTGAAACTGCACAACCAACAGACTACATTCATTTACTGATCGGTTTCTAGCGCCACCTATGGTATTTTTCACAAATGTGTTTTCATGTTGTTGTTTTTATATAAATGTACCAAATAGCATATCTGTAGATTGTATGGTTGTCCTCCCATCTATACGCTTATGGATATTATGCAAACAGGTGGCTTAAGTCACATTACATCTGTTTATAGCGCCATGTTTAATGGAAGTGGATGGCTTTACGCTGATGACGTCTTCTCAACAAGTACAGTTACCAGCGAAAAATACAATAAAAACGCCATTTTCAACTGAAGATAATCACATTAACAAGTAATGTAGGACATAAGTGCTTTCTTTGAAGGGATTAAACTATCCGTATTTGTCTCATAGAGCAATTTTCAAGGAGTTGAAAGATGCGGGAGTTCTTGGAACTAACATAACGGATTTACGACACCCAGACGTTTACAATTGTCTAATAACTTCAATATGCACTTGGAACACTTGAACAAGATGCTTATAAATATTTTATACCTGGTTTTGTCAAGGTCCTCAGTGTATATGACTTTAACAATCGGACTGTACTTCTTTATAACCGCAAGAGTAAGTTGAACCAAGTCAAAGTTCAATAGGCTTTGCTGTATTTATTCAACAGTCTGTAGATATTGTTATTAATAACAGCTCTTGTTCTTCTACCAGAGTTACTATCTACGCAGTATACTACAAATCAACGTATTAGCTCAAAATTGACCATAAAATTTTACTGGTACTGCCAAAAACAGAATCCAACCAAAATTCTCATTACCTACAAATCTGACATGTACTTTGTGTAAATGCACCAGCTTACTAAAATTATTGTTTCTGGCCATAATGAAAGTAGAATATATTACGAAACCATATGGTATTAATGATATAAGTGTCTTTAAGTAATGTTAGTCAGTCTATCACATTAAATCAGTGGTAAGTCTCTAGGCTTATGACGCTACAATCCTGGTTTCGATATCCATGGTGGGCACAGCACCGACAACCTGTTGTGTAACTTTGTGTTTAATAACTAAACAAACAAAACAAAGCATTAATTCATCCCTATATGTTATATTTTAAAGCATACTTTGAGTTAACCAAGTTCAAACTAACATAACAAATAAAGCACAGCAAGTATGTTATTTATGTTCAGTGTTGAAAATCAAGTTTTTAAAATTATACGTGGCTAAACGATTTTGTCATATATGAAGTTAAAAACTAGAAAACCTAGGTTTATACACGAGGTTTAAGCTACACGAGGGCTATCTGCACTAGCCGTCCCTAATTTAGCAGTGTAAGACTAGAGGGAAGGCAGCTAGTCATCACCACCCACCACCAACGAATTGACCGTCACATTATAACGCCCCTACGGCTGAAAGGGCGAGCATGTTTGGTGGGACGGGGATTCGAACCCGCGACCCTCAGATTGCGAGTCGAGCGCCCTAACCACCTGCCCATGCCGGGCCAATGACAATTGTATGTTTCACAAATATGTTTTGTATTACGACAATGGTTTCACCAGTAATGGCGTCATTTTCGCAATTATCAACAAAGCATGAGTTTCTATTGAGACTGTATTCGTGATACATTATTAGATATTTGATATAAATATTCTTTGTTCATTTAGCATTAGTCAACAAAGCGAAAATTACAAATGTTGCCTTGATCATTTTGTAGTACAAATCTATGATATTTTTCCACAAAAAACTAATAACAATAATAACTTCAAAAATATAAGTAAAAATTTTAACTTGGTTACTTCGGATTTTCTCTTCTTCAAAATAGTATGGAACTGTGTGAGAGAAATCCAACATGACGAAAGCGGGAGCCGAAACGTCAATATTAATGTGTTTTAGATTACCTCCATAGCATTTGAATTGTGTAAAAGTCCTATCGACAGTAATTCTTGATAGCAATTTAAAAGTAAAATTTATGTATTAACTTCATATAGCGTGGTATTTTGGAATACAATTTCCGTAGGCCTTTTTTTTTCTTTTAAAAGCAGTGTTTCTGTTGATGTGAGTATCTTCTGGGTGAATCAATACAAAACTCTTCATTGTATATTGTGTGTAATTTCACTTATTTTAGAATAAGATGACATCGAAAATAAGCTCTTCAATGAATTGTTTGAAAACCTGATTCAAGGTACGATACGTTCATGCTACTTTATAATAACAGCAACTATGTTAAACAGTTTCATGAAAAATTAAACCTAGATCATAGAGACTTATAATTCACTTATAGACTAGAATATAATAACCAGATCCGTTTTATCAACGTTTTAGTTCTGAAAGTTAACAAAGTAACTGTATTTAAATTAAGAGATGGTCCTTTCCTAATGATACCCTACTACCCCTTGACATTAATCAAAATAGGTGCTGTTTTAAAACAGACTAAAATTAAACTAGATTATAAGAAAGTAAACAAACTTCCAAATACATTTAACAAAGGGTTTGTTTGTTTGAAGTTAAGCAGAAAGCAACACAATAGGTTATCAGTGCTCTGCCTACCACGGGTATCTAAACCCGGATTCTAGCATCGTAAGTCCGCAGACATACCACTATGCCACTGGAGGGCTTAACAAAGGGAAATATAAGATAGAAGCCCACTACAAATAGGACGTTTATTTCATTCCTTGTTCTCATAATCGTGCTTATTATATATATTGGTCAAACAGGACGATCTCGTTCAATTAAAGTTCAATGAACAGAACAAGTAAACAACTGGAAGTTTCAGAATCGGCTTAAATATTATATGCTTACACAACCTACCACAAAATTCTTCCATCCACGCTGCAGAAGAAAATCGTTATAAATATTTAAAAATAGAAAAACAAAACATCCCTATTTAGCGGTCGTTTGTTTTCAAATTACTTATTTATTGCAGTTTATTACCGCTAGTGAACCTTGACCTTTCTTGACGGTTTTGAATCTGAACTTACTGAGGATAGTTTTACTCCGTCCTTTGAAACAAGACGATTTTTTTTAATTATTTACTCGTTTGTGCATTATTACGCCGATGTTTTATTCCTAACTTTTTTCTTAACTTGCATAAAGTTGTTTTCCTTCTTTAAATAATTAGTTAATGGCTTTTATCTCTGAGAAAATCTTAATGATGCAATTTTACTGTCGTTGGTGCGTATTGGCTCTACGGTAGAGCACTGAATTTCAGAGCTGGCGATCCGAGTTCGAATCAATGCGATACTACAAAACTTTCCTTGCACTTTGAGCTGTCGATGCGTTAAAAAAGTGACAGTCAGTTCCATAGCTCATTAGCATGAATGATGGGTAAAAAGATGTGCTACTGACCGGATGACCTCCCTCTAGTCAGTGTTTCAAAATTACTTTTCATAGTAAGTAAAAAGAGTTGTTGGTTTTATAATGTTTTTACTAACACCTAGTTAGGTGTTTAGGTACTTGCTGAGACCCCATCTTGAATTTGCCTTAATCTAACATTAACCAGTGGACATAGGTAGTCGAACCATATTAAAGTGTTCATATATCCCATGAGTACCACATTCAACACCTCATCATTAATCAACTTTCAAATGCATAACATAGTTTAAACAAAGCAACAAAAGTTATTCTTCATTCTCTAAAAGGCACCTCTTGGAGGGTAAGCGGTAAATTTACGTACTTACAACGCTAAAATCCGTGGTTCGATTCCCCACGGTAGACGCAGTAGATAGCCCGATGTGGCTTTTCTCTGAAACAAATAACAAACTCTAAATGGCGTACGGTGCGTTCTCGGAAAAGTACCTGAAGCAATATATGTAAAAACTTATGAATATTTTTTGTTTCCATGGGCCTGAAGTTCATTATATATTGCTACATTTTTTCCTTGTTGACTTCAGAATAACTCACCAAAGACCAACCAAGCCGCAGAAAGTAATTTGGTAGTCTGAACTTGCCACTAGAGATTGAAACGAAAATATCGTGTAAGTAAAATAGGTTTATCGTTTATCGACCGATGAGTTGATCAATCTAAATGTTACATTATGAATTTCATGCTCTCCCACACGTTTTTATTGTTTATTCTTTTTGAACGAATGGCTGAGTATTGTACTTTTAAATTTAATGTTGTTGTTTTTCCGTGTGCTCGCCATTCGAGTACTCAAACTTGACGCAACAACATAATTGTAAATGATATGATATACTAGGCGTAGAATGTACATATAATTTCATTGAAAGATATATATTTTATAACAGAAATATATTTTCTTAACTTGTAGTTAAACAAGTTTAATTCTAGTTCGTAAATATAAGAATTACGTGATAATGTCTGCAAAATATTCCACCAATGAAAATGTACGAGAATTTGCATATTAATAGCGATAATCAGTGAAAATATGACTTTTAATTAATTGTATGTCAATTCATTTAATACGTACTGCTTGGTGTTTTTTCACGAAATATTATCCTGAAGATTGTTTGCCGTTAAACACAAAGCTACAAAATGGGCTACCTGTGTTCTGCTCACCACGGGTATCGAAACCCGGTTTCTAGCATTGTAAGTTCGCAGATATACTGCTGTGCCACTGGGGGGTGGAAGCTATGCTAGAAAAATGTTTGGTTATTTGTTAACTGTTCATGTTCATCATTTTTACAAGTAAAGATTGACAGCACCCATTCTATGATATTATATACGAGTTATGTCACTTATAAACTAGCAAAAGTACCAGGCTTCGTTCGTGTAATTAGGTTGATATACTCTAGATGTCTATGTCTATGGGTGTATTCTGAACCCATTTTATCATAAAAGTATAATGTTGCTAAGCAATATGACATAAAAGCCATTGTTGGAACGCATTGTTACCAAAACGCACTGGCTTTTCTATATATTAGTAGTTGTTATACAAGGAACCACTTCCTTCCTATTTGGGTTTTTGCTAGCTTGCCTCATTAAAAAGAATTTACCAATGTTTCACTGCCTCGTCTGTACTATTCTGCCTCTTTGTTGGACAAGTTTAATTCCGCAAAATTTATCTATTTTAGTTAGCTATGAAATGTGATTTTAGGATATATTATGAGGTGGGGTGGACGTACTTGCCACGTCATTGTTACAGACTATATGCTAGTAATAGTTAAAAACCATTATAACATCCCATAATAGCTAAAAACTACTATAATACCCCATAATAGTTCAAAAACCACTCTATAACATTCCATAATGGTTAAACAACCACTCTATAACAGCCCATAATAGTTAATATATTCTATAACATCCCATAATAGTTAAAACTAATCCATAATAGTTTTAAAAAACCACTATAGCATCCTATAATGGTTAAAGAAAAACAATATAACATCCCATAATAGTTTTAAATATCACTCTATAACATCCAATAATAGTTCAAGAAAAAAACTATAACATCCTATAATAGTTCAAACACTAAGATTCCATGGCGGACACATTTCTTTTCTATGTGGGTTTTCGCATAAAAAGATGCGCACGCACGTAGATAAGTAATAATATACAGAAAAAAAAGTAACAAACTGAATTAATATCCAATATTTAAACGCCTACAAATGAAATCTTACCACACAAGAAACCTTTTTATTATGATTTCAAAGCCTTTGATCCTATTCCTAGGACTGTTATCAGGTTAACTGAGCAATATGCTAACTGTAAACTCTCAAGTGGGTGTTACAGGTTAAAACACGCGTGTGTATCAGATTGAAGATATTCCAATGAGTGTTATAAGTTAAAAGACACGTGTTTTTATTTGTATCAAACATCCCATAATAGTTAAACATTCTAATAACGTTCTATAATAGTTAAAACTATTGTATAAGATTTCATAATAGTTTAAAAAGCCCACAATAATATCCTATAAGAGTTAAAGAAAACCACTATAACATCCCATAATAGTTAAACATTCTATAACGTTCTATAATAGTTAAAACTATTGTATAAGATTTCATAATAGTTTAAAAGACCACAATAATATCCTATAATAGTTAAAGAAAACCACTATAAAATCCCATAATAGTTAAAACACTCAACATCCCATAATAATTAAACTACTCTATAACATCCCATAATAAATGAAACATTCTAACACTCCATGGCGGACACATTTCTCTTCTATGTAGTTTTTCGCATAAAAAGATGCGCACGCGCATGCGCGCACGTACGTAGATAGGTAATAATACCCATGTGCATACCCTCAGAATCCACTTAGTATGGGTACTAAATTTCAGGTTTCTAGGTTCTTTGCTCTTGGAGCTATGGCGGTTACATATTCTTTTCCATGTGTTTTTTCGCCAGCTTGCCTCATTAAAAAGATGCACACGCGCACCTGAGTATCTGTCTGTCTCTATGTTATTTCTATTTGCAATATAAGGAACCACTTCTTTTCTATATGGCTTTTCGCTAGATTGCCTCATTAAAAGATGCGCACGCACATGAATAAGACAAGTAATACCCAGGTGCACATCCTCAGGGTCTACTTAGTATGAGTGCAAATTTCAGGTGTCTAGTTTCTATCCTCTTGGAGTTATGGCGGTCGCACACACACAGACACGCCCTTTTATTATTATAGATAAATGTGATCCTAGTGCAAATTTTACTTCGGAAAGTAAGTTCTTATAACTATCATCCGTGAATGATTTAGGGATATTTAATATTTATTACCTTGAAGACAATTATTCATATTAAAATTTCATAATTACACAAAATCAGGTCTCGAATTAAATACATAAACAAATATACAGTTTCTACATATATGTATTTCCATTTCAGTTTGACAAGTCTGAAACTTATGACGCCAGAAATAGGGTTTCAGTCCCCTTGGTGGGCACAGCACAGATAGCCCATTGTGTAGCTTTGTGCTTAACTACAAACCATCCATTTGTCGAAATAAACACAGAAATCACTTTTATTATAATTAAACGACAGCTGTTCCATTTAGGCTACTATGAAGTTTGCCCCCCAGTGGCACAGCGGTATGTCTATGGACTTACACCGCTAGAAACCAGGTTTCGATACTCGTGGTGGGCAGAGTAGCTTTGTGCTTAACTACAAACAAACTATGAAGTTTATTCGTTACTTTGACAGTATCCCCTGTCTTGCTTTCGAAAATGTTAAATATTTTAAGCATATATTCTGTTTGGCAGTTGAACTACCTTTCATTTTAGGAGACACGAGTAACAACATTTTACTGCCACATGAATAAAATCTCATGTTTGCAATAATTTCAAGTCCATGGAAGTGTTTATTCTTCTGTAGAGGCAACATTTGAAGTCTCATTATTCAAAACTTGGTCTCGTGGTGGTAGGAGGTTTGACCATGTATAGAACTTGTGTTATATGAAGAATGAATGTCCTCACTCAACTTTTACTACTTCATGAAATATTAGAATTCCCAAACTGTGTACTTTAATTAGAGTAAGCAAATTAGCCTTGGTTTGCCTTAGTGTTTAGTTAATGTAATTGGTCAGCAGGTGACACGAGGCTTAATGCACAAGTAGTTACACATGAATGTATTGGCTCGATTTTCTAACGAGGTGGAAAAGTGTATATACATTTATATACGCAAGTTATTGCTATATCGCTAAACAATTCAAGTCTATGAGAATTAATTAAAATGCCCCCTGCCATGAAATTTGGAGATCGAAGACTACCACACATATAGGTTCTTAATTACATTGTTTTTCTTATTTCACATTTTGACATTTTGTAGCTGTGACTATTTTATACATACATAATATATAATGTTACCATTATTTTGTGAAATTCCTCGCGTTATTTCAAAACGGATACAATCTGAAAAAAAAAATGAATTGAATTTAATGGATATATATTTAATAGCATATCTTATACGGCAATGTTTTCACAGTGTCAAAGTTGTCGATTAAAGAGGAAAAGCGCGATTTTCTTTGATAATTTTCATAGCATTAATTTGTAAATAAGATTAATTTATTCAACAATGCATGAAGGCTTTTTCTTTTACGGCTGTCTTGTGATATCCATTTAATTGGTTGGTAAATCTAACCCTCATCATAAATTACTAAACGAAGTTTTATTACAAAACAGGCTCAGAGGTTAATTACTCATTCCTCCTTTAAATGTAGTTGATTAAATCTAATGCTGTCTTATTAATCCTTAACTTCTTTTTGATAAATAACATTACATTACAAGAGATCGATATTAAAATGTTCAAACAATGACGTCGTTCACATGATATACAATTTTGTAATAAAATAACAGCTTGAAATGAATAGCACTGTGACTTAAAAATCTAGAAAGTAGTTGGTATCGGTCGTCTTAACACTGAAATTTCTGAGCATTCGTTCGAATATTAATTAAAGCTACTGTGAGTTTCATTATTTATTGGCAAGAACGTTTAAGTAAAATCCTAGTGCAGTAAAGGATTGCTTAGTTTCCAAACACATTAGAGAATCGCTAGACCATCTGTTTCTCTAGATAATACGTTTAAACATAGTGGAACGACTTCAATGGAACCTCATCTGTTTCTCTAGATAATACGTTTAAACATAATAGAACGACTTTAATGGCACCTCATCGGTTTCTCTAGATAATACGTTTAAACATAGTGGAACGACTTCAATGGAACCTCATCTGTTTCTCTAGATAATAAGCTAAAGCATAGTGGAACGACTTCAATAGAACCACATCTGTTTTTCTAGATAATAAGCTTAAGCATAGTGGAACGACTTCAATAGAACTTCATCTGTTTCTATAGATAATAAGTTTAGGCATAGTGGAACGACTTCAATGGAACCTCATCTGTTTCTCTAGATAATACGTTTAAGCATAGTGGAACGACTTCAATGGAACCACATCTGTTTCTATAGATAATAAGTTTAAACATAGTGGAACGACTTCAATGGAATCTCATCTGTTTCTCTAGATAATACGTTTAAGCATAATGGAACGACTTCAATGGAACCTCATCTGTTTCTCTAGATAATACGTTTACGCATAGTGGAACGACTTCAATGGAACCTCATATGTTTTACGGTTTCGTCACTCGTCTCAAAAATGTCAAAAACCTTGAACATCAAAACTGGTAGAAAGAACAGTTAACACAGTGAATATCATATTACTTTGTGGATAGTATACTCAATCTGATTAAAACAACAACAACATTCATAACTTCATTTGTTTTTAATCCATAACTAGAGATTTTGTCACATCTTAGACTGCTATGGTACATGGAATTTTAAGGTCCTGGGGGAGTCCAAAACAAAGCTATTAGGCCTGAATGTGTTGTTTCTGCTCGTGTAACCAATCTTCATGTCTTTCATTGCAGAAAAGACAAAGTGAAGTACTTTCCGGTGACAGTGATATGCTCAACTGATATAAACGTTCAACCAATCACACAAGATATATACAGTTACGTTTTATGACTACAATAATGGTTTATCCATATATATCACCGTTGAAGTAAAACATTTTCCAGTAGAAAGCTCTAACCCTAATAAACGTTTTGGCTGATATTTATTTTTCGTAACTATAGTCGTGAGAAGATTATATAATATCACCAGTTTCTACGCAATCTCCTTTCTATCTTACCGATACATAATTTTATATCATCAACAAAAGCATACACATATAACAAAATATTTTTTTTTATCAAGAAAAGATTTAAAACACGAGAAGAATATGATAGAAAAAAAGGCTGAAAAATATTTTAATATAACAGTCTATTGAAATATCAAATAATTTGGATATTTTGGGTTGATGTTATTATTACATTTCTTCCTCAAAACTTTATTCCTGGTAACAATTTAAACGTAAATATTAACATGTCTTTCACCTATCTATCTCTTGCCTATCTCTGTGTCTAATGCCTAATTGTCATTTCCTCTATTTCCCTCTATCAGTCTATCTGGCTGGTTATCTGTATTTAATATATTGAGTTGATGCGCATAGCCTTATATATTACTGCCAATCTTTGCAAATAAAAAAATATTGAGGAATGCTATTTTTATATAATAGTTGGAAGTACGTTAAAATTTTAGCTTTGAATTATTGTTTTCTGGAATAGTTTATCGTTTGATAGAATAAGCAGCATAAGTATTCAGTGCAGTTTTAATTAATAACATATATTAACTAAATAGATTACTATGTGTACACGTTGCCAAGACCTATATACAATTTAAAATTAGCCGTATTCTCATTTGGGTATTGTAAACATTATCATAGTTTTAAATTATAAATCAAACGTCTCTACAAGATCAACTAAAACTTTTGTTTTCATTAATTAATTAATGTACTTATTTATTGAATTGGTTACGCAATACATAGTCCCCCCGGTGAGTCAGTGGTAAGTTTACGAACTTACAACGTTAGATTTTGGAGGACGATTACCATAATCACATATAACCCATTGTGTGTAGCCTTGCGTTAAAAACAAACAAACAAAAACCTAACACTGTGTGTTTCTTTTACTTTCATCACAAATTTGGCAATACATTTGGCATGTGTGAATATTTCTTTAATAACTACAATTAGAGAACACAGATACAAAATTCTAACGTGACTACAGCCACCTTTTAATAGTGGTTCGTTTTTAACAATGAATACTGATTTCCCAGCTTATATTTTTCACCTTACTCTGTTCCAATAAGTATTTAACATAATTGACTAGTCATTCCTTGTAATATCATATGAAAATGTAAATAATTTTATAAATCTAATGAGGTATCACAATGAATTATGATTTATAAAAAAAACTCTCGTAATTAACTAATTGTAATTAGAGATGTTGTTTGCACTTTCTATATTTTTATCTAAAAGTATTTTCATTTTAACCATTACAACCAATACAACCCAAAGAGTAATTTAACCAATACAACCTAACGAGTAATTCAACCAATACAACCATGATCACCCAAAGAGTAATTTAACCAATACAACCTAACGAGTAATTTAATAATTACAACCAACACAATCTAAAGAGCAATTTAACCATAACAACCAATACAACCTAACGAGTAATTTAATGATTACAACCAATACAATCTAAAGAGTAATTAGAAAAGCGTGTAACCTTTCTAGAATTATAAACATTAACATATTATAACGGTGTTTCATCGGATATATGATATGTCTCTTATATACCGCGTTTTCAGCACTCTCGGCCAATTTAAATGCTACCAACAATGCTGCCCTGGCTTACGTTTAATTTATAGATAAAACTACTGGTAATTTCAAGTCAAGTGAACGTCTATACCATGTGTACCGAAGGAATCCATTACCAACAATGTTGCCCTGGCTTACGTTTAATTTATAGATAAAACTACTGGTAATTTCAAGTCAAGTGAACGTCTATACCATGTGTACCGAAGGAATCCATTACCAACAATGTTGCATTGGCTTACGTTTAATTTATAGATAAAATTTTATCTATAAACTAAACGTAAGCCAGGGCAGCATTGTTGGTAACGGATTCCTTCGGTACACATGGTATAGACGTTCACTTGACTTGAAATTACCAGTAGTTTTATCTATAAATTAAACGTAAGCCAGGGCAACATTGTTGGTAACGGATTCCTTCGGTACACATGGTATAGACGTTCACTTGACTTGAAATTACCAGTAGCTCCTAAAGTGTGAAATTTATCGTCATTCCTCTGAGAAAAACGAAAGAAATTATTCGACGAAGAAAACATTTTCATCATCAGAAACGTTGATATTCAAACATATCTAGAAATTTCATTGAATTATTCACTTTTTCTCATATCATACTGGTATAAAATTGACTTATTCTGTATTATGTTTTAAAGCACGTTAAGTACTCCTATTGTTACACTTTCTTAATTATTAGGTATAAGATTAAGAAACTAAATGTTTCGTTAAATAATATAATAATTAAGAAGCATATAATATTGTCATTTTTAACAAAATAAAGGAAACAAAAGACAAACATTAAAAAAATCAGGTGACTTTTTAAGGTAGTATGTTCTTTTCTTTAATCCAGTAGAAATAGTATATTTAAAACTGCTTCATACAAGTTCCATGATAATTTGCTTTCATCTTTAGTTTCATATTCAAAGGTAGACTTATCATTCATAACTGCAAATATCATAGTAAGCGCTGTTAAAAGATAAATAGTAACAATATATATAATAAATAATTTTTAAGACGCACGCCCCCCCCCCAAAAAAAAACCTGAAATACTCGCACACTGTTTTTGACTTTTTATTTATTTCATATTAAGAGTAACTAATAAGTTTGAACAGCAGTATACATGGAATTATTACAATATTATTGGAATTGATCTAATTAACCGTTTTTCCAGTATTAACCATATCATTTTTTAAAGTTTTAAAGAAACCACCATTTCTGTATCGAAAACAACTTACTTAGCCGAATTTGAATGCAGTAATATGAGAACAACAAGGCTAAAACCAAATATTATATTAATGTAAGTGTAAGTTCCTATTATTTACGAAATTACAAATCTGGGATTTCGTTTTTGGTTTCTAAGAGTAGATAATGTATAGAAATACATCTTTTAGTGTTTTATAGCTTATAAAATTACACATATATATATATTATGTATCCAAATACAGAGATACTTGTTTTTCTTTGTATACGAAATTGTATCTTGCATATATATACATATATATATATATGTATATTTCTAAGCATTTACATATATTTTCTAGCGATAACTTATGAGGATATTTTTTCATTGTTAAATTATCTCGAAGAGAAAGATGACTTTTAGTTACGAATTGTTCAGAAAAAGGGCGTGTCAGTGTTACTTTGTCTAGTTTATTATTTTATAAATTATACTTTCAAGTGAATTGGCTGTCCATCTGTATGATAAAGTACAAAAATTACTTTAATACATTTTAACTTATGCATTTCCCCAAGGCTTCCATTTTATTGTTTCTCAATATTCAAAATGTTACGTTAACTTTAGAGTTCACTATAATAAATGCTCTGTCTACCAGTTCATCCTGCAGACTCCAGCCAGAACACTGTGGTAAGCAGTGAAGTTTCTCCAAGTTAATATCCCATCATTAATAACTCCACTACGTTGAAATATTTTAGTCCTAGCTGTGTGCTCAACCTATCCCGGGAACAATCGACTCATGAAGCGATTTTTAAAGCGTCTGAACGTAAATCTGCAGATTTTTCAAATTGACGCGCATAGAAGCCTTAGGACTGATGTTGTTATAGATTCAATACTCCCTTTCGATACTAGATAGAAGGGGGGGGGTATTTATTTATCTAGCGACTTCTTGTCTCTCAATGTTTCATTTATTTTATGCCAAAGGACAGACAATTTGCTGTCTAATGCAGGCAAAAAAAAATCTCCCCACGCTTGTTGAAATAATGTGGTCGTACACTATCTACTCTGTATAAGAAACTGCTCTCCAAGTTACTTCACTGGCCATTTTTACCTAATAAGAAAAACGATCTAGTCAAGGTAAATTAAGATTCTTCAAGTCAAAAACATTCCAAATAATAGTTTCATTTCATCTTTTACAAACCGTTAAGATTACGACACATAAATGTACTTGAAATTCTGATCTTGTATGATCTTATTATAATGGAGCTTGCGATGTATACATCTAAAACTCGGATCTCGAAAACTACAGCACCAATCATAACTGGGTAACATTTTTACAACTAGGCAGTATTTTTATAGCGGGGCAATAAATAAAAACAATGGAAATTTCCACAAAAATTATATGTTTCAGGTATAACCAATAAAAATTACAAAAAAAGGAATAAGTTTCAAATATAAAACAATCAAAAACCAAACTTAAAACAAAATTATTTGTTTTACTTTAGTGAAAATCTCATGAGTGTTGCAGCAGAAAAACAAGGCCCTTTCATTGATAACTGCATCTACAAAGAAATACTTCAATAAAATCTACTCTGTGATGAAATGCTGTGATGATAGCTCAATTTTAAACTAAAATTTCAATAAAATATTTTTTTTCTCATGGGTGGTGAACATTATTGAATGTCAAGTATGAGTACGTTGTTTGTAGGCCCCACAGCGGCACAGCGGTATGTCTGCGGACTTACAACGCTAGAATCCGAGTTTCGATACTCGTGGTGGGCAGAGCACAAATAGCCCATTGTGTAGCTTTGTGCTTAATTGCAAACAAACAAACATTGTTGTAGAACTTTCAGACATTTCCAGAAAAGGTTGCAGGCCCAATAGCTTTCCGCAGCAACTAATAGTTATACTTGCCAAGAGGGAGGGTATTTCTGCTAGTAATAGTAATAAAGAACTCTTAAAATACAATTTCGTTTGAATACGAATTTCAGTAAGTTATATAAAAGAATATAACAGTGTTATCCTAACATAATATTATTTCTATTGTGCCTTTTTTTTACGAAGCAATAAAGCAGTATTTTCTTCATTTTCACTAAAATAAACGATGTACTTCTATTGGCCTATTAAAGCGTTGGTAATGTGAACGTTGTATTCCGACGTTCATGGGTAAAACACTAAATATTCCTTCTCACAGTGATCCATCATATACTGCTTGATTATAAAATGGGCTATCTGCACTGTGTGTGAGGTGTTGCCTAGTGGCTAACGTACCATACTGTGAATTCTAGAGTTCGTGTGAATTCGAGGGTGCTTCTATCGCTTCCCGTTATCGCAATTGGCGCCGTATCTGCATTATAAAGTGACGATTACATACCGTTATTCAGTTGGAGTATCCCAAGAGCTGGCAACAGGTTCTGTTAAGAAACTACCTTCCCTAGGTTCACTTTTCTATGACATTTCATTCAAATCCTAGTAGCCTACTTTTTGGTTTTTATTATATTATTTTACTTTGAATATGCATTGTATATTTTTGATATATATGTCCACAAAGTACAATAAATTCTACAATAATTATGAACATTATTAGCGAATGAGTATTGTAATTAAATTATGATATTGACAAAAAAAATGTAAAGTAAACTTGTCTATTTATGCTGCAATTCTAAAAGCACTAAGGACAGTAATGTGAGTATGTAAGTTGTTTATAAGCTCTCATAGCTGTATCTATATATGCCTACCCGGAGGGTCAGAAGCAAAAGTGAGGGTTTGAAATGTTAAAATTTGAAATTTGATCCCTGTGGTGGGCACAGTGCAAACTTATTTGTTTCAGATACTGGCGCAAAGCTAGCCCTCCCTAATTTTAAAGTGATATAATAAAGGAAAAACAGTCAGTCGAAAACATCAGCCCTTACAGGCTAGTTACTCTAGTTTAATCGAGAAGTAAAGTTTGACTGTCACTCTTATAATGCATCCACGACCCCAAAGAATTGAGTACGATTTCGCAGCAACGAGAATTCAAAAACGATTTTAAAAGGGCACGCCTGCCTCTATGTCTGTTCGCAAGCAATATAACAGCATCAATTAGAAAATCAGACCCTATTACATTTTCTGTCTTTTTAGAAGCTGAGGAGATAAAAGTAAAATTGTAACAACAACAAAAATATATTTAATTTTCAAAACTTTAAAATAAACCAGTGTATTCAAAACAGGTCACTTAGCCTCATGAAGAAATAGTACATTAAAGTAACAGATAAATGATTTTTTAGAAACTTTAAAAAATAAAATAAATTCAAACATTCGTATTGATTGTTCCACGAGAACCACGGATTAGCAAATTACGGTACTCTCTGATGATGTTTTGTCACGAGACAACGTGGTTTAGAATAATTATAAACTTTCCAGATATTTCTGACGATCTTTAAGCTCTGAATAAAAAAGTTTAATCATGTGATTTTACAAGAAGACCTGTTTTTATCTAAGTATTTTTGAAGCACTCATTAGTAATCCTTCCTGGTGTTTCAGCTTACAACACTGAAATCTGAGGTTCGATTCTCATGCTGGAAAGAGTGCAGATAGCCCATTCTGTAGCTTTGCACTCAGAGAAACAAAGAAACATCTGTAGTCTTTAATACCACTTTCTGTTCACGTTGTTTGTCACGTGTCTCTAAGATTAAGTTTTGTTTGTCACGCAGTTAGAGCAAACTATACAGATGTGTTCTACCGTATAGAACTGGAGCAGTAGAACAAAGTTTCAAAGTTCTGAAGATGAAAACATTGTCTTAGATTTCTTTACAAGGGCATGACCAGGTGTTTAGGTGCTTCACTCGCAATTTGAGGGTCACAATTTGGTACCCCGTCATACCAAACATGCTCGCCATTTCAGCCGTGAGGGCATTATAATGTGAAGTTAAATTCCACTATTCGTTTGTAAAAAAGTAGCCCAAGAGTTGGCGATGGGTGGTGATGACTAGCTGCCTTCCCTCTAATCTTTCACTGCTAAATTAGAGACGGCTAGTGCAGGCAGCCATCGTGGAGCTTTGCGCGAAATTCATCCCACAAACAAAGCCATTTCTTTACAAAATACAATACACAAAATCCAATATCCTTCGAGTTTGTTAAGGCAGAATTTCGAATATTTTATATTCAGTTCTGGAGTAAATAATAAGAAACCAAAAGTAACCAAGTTCATTATCGTGGAGTGTTTCTTCCTGTTTTCAAGTAAATTATTTCCCCTAAACAATGTACTAATTACTGCCTATTTTAATCTTTTTAATGGTGTAATATATCATTTTAAGGGTTTGGGTACTTTACATTATTTTCTCTCTGTTTCTAACTGTTACGTGTTTAAGTCATGGTGATGTACATTTATCTCTTCCTTCGTTGTTAATTTCAAGGAAACTTATGAAAGTACTTTTTTTTTTGGTGAAAATTTTAATTTATTGTCACCCCCTTACAAACATATTTAGTAGTTTAATATGTTATTATATATAAGCTTATGACCTCGTCTTCATCTAATACGGATTATTGAACTCTGCATTTGTTTGAATATATTTCAGGTGATTTCGCATGATATATAAGTTATGAATTTGTTTACATATTTTGAGTATGTAAACCCCATTATAAATGTTTCCTGAAATGTTACTCGTGTCCTCGGTGCTGTATAATTGTATGTTATAATTCGATGTTATGACAGTTGAAGGTACTAGAATTGTGCAGAGAGATAATCACGCCCTATGGCAACGAACAACGTATGTTAAGGCAATGGTGTATGCCACAGATGCGAGCAGTAGCACCACAGACGGCATGTTTATCACATATAGATTTGATTTGCGATATATTCCTGACTATTTGTTAATCCACTGTTGTTACGGATGAACTGATGTTAGTTGGGTTATGAAAAATACCTTTTTAAAGTAATCTCCGTGTTATCAAAGGCGAATTTTTAGCCGTAAATAGCGATCATAATGAAACTGGGTATATCACTTGCTAGCGTTGGAAAAATAAGTAACAAGGACTAGAAGATAGCAAATACTCACAAATATTAAATTTACCAGCTTTCAGCCACACCTCCAAATCATAAAATGTTTTAACCTGGAAAATAGCCAAAAGAAGTTGGAATCGTAGCAATCCCATATCATCACATATGTGTCAAACCTCTTGATGCAATTCCTTTTATCCCTTTGGTTTACTTAAATGTAGTTTTAGATGAAAAATTTACAATGAAATTTGTGGAGTTGGTAAATAGTGAATAAACACGGCTATCAAGACTAGATACGATAAATATTGAAGGAAATAGTCCTAAGGGCATTTCGAGACAGTGAAAGTTCTGAGAACAACCTTCTGTATATATTGATATGGGTAATTTAGTATGATTTTCCATGCTATATTGTGGTATAGCAACTTACGAAACGGCATTTTCTCGATAATCAATACAAAAGGCATATATAGGTATAATTCAGTATTCAAATATACAACTTAATGCGTGTGTGTAGCTTCCTCAAGCTTTTGCTTTTGAATTAAGTCAGAAACATTTATTTAAACCATACGTTTATGTAATTATTAGCTGGAGCACCAAAAGGTAAAGATCTAGAAGAGAATCAGATTTTTTAATTGTTTTTATAAGAAGTCCTAAACAAATTCAGAAGAAAAAATACAAATATTAACATTAAAGAGACACTTTTACACATTGAATATGTATGATACAACCCTAGTGAGCCTCTAATGTTTTATAATAGTTTTTTATATTTTTCATATGAATGTTAATTTCTTTACAGTTTTTAAAACAAAATGAACAAAAAAATTTAGAAGTATTAATATCTTTCTCTAGCGGATACAGCAATAAGTTTATGGACTTACAATGTTAGTATCCGGGGATCGATTCCCCATGTAAGACAGAGCACAAATATCCTATATGTAGCTTTGTGCTGAAATGGCAACAATCAGCATAAACCGAAACATCACTTTACGTTTTTTCACATTAAAATCTACAAACATAATGTGGTAAGAACAATTACCAACGATTATAATTCTGAATACTTATTTCGTTAGTTAAACGCCATCACGTTCTTGTGGTGGAGACATTATTTTGGCGTATTTACTATCACAGACACATAGATCCTTCACCTGTCCGTCGTGTTTCATCACTTGATGTTTCGACGACTGATTCCGTTCTTATTAGAATATGGTGGTCCAGGAAACTTTTAATCAAAATGTAGACTGCCAAAGCTGTTCCAATGCTAGAAACCGAACACAGAGAAACAAATTCAGCAATCATTTTGTTATATCATTGTCTGCTGTAAGAATTGCTAGGTTATGGACACGCTATCATGTACTTGTGGCTTTAAACAAAGTCATAGAAGGTCAAACACGCCAAGTAATGATAGCTATGTCCGCAACCTAACTGTTACGAATCACCAGTTTACTTGCAATACGCTCGATAAGGACAACAGCTGGAGTAAATGGTAAGAAAAGACTTTATAAGGCTGGTTTCAAGCCTAAAAGGGCTGCTTCAATGCCGCAATAACTTCATAGCACCACACAACTCGTTTGTTTGTATGTCGTCAACTGAATCGGCAGTAACGCCACTGGGTGTCTGTACAGCTCAAACGGTTTCGAGTTTGGAGAGGAGAGCTAGAATCAATGTTGTGTTCAGTGCAATAATGTTGAATATGAACATTTAGGTAGTGGTTTAGTTATGATGTGAAGAGACATTAGCAAAAACAGTTGGACAGAACCTATTGTATCCTATGGACGTAGTTCCATATGTTGTCACGGTATTTAACCAAAGTGAGTGATATTTTTGCGGTCGCAGTTGGAGCAGGTTATTTATTTTTAGATGCAAGGTAATTCATAAAAGAATACTACCAGGATTGAGGTAGACTATCTAAAGTAAGAAACGTTATATAAAACTCATGATTTGACCACTAAAACGCCTTGATTTAAATCATTTTGAACGCCTTGAAGGACTTTCTTTGATCTTATGTGTGTGGTAATGAATTAATCAATTCCACGACATCAGACATTAAATGGCTTTGGAGAAACGGGATATCTTGAGTATTATATAAAACTCTGAATTCCTTGAATTACACCAAATGGGTTTGGTTTGTTTGACTGTTTTGAATTTCGCGCAAAGCTACACGAAGGCTATCTGCGCTATCCGTCCCTAATTTAGCAGTGTAAGACTATAGGGAAGGCAGCTAGTCATCACTACCCACCGCCAACTCTTGGGATACTCTTTCACCAACGAATAATGGGATTGACCGCCACTTATAACGCCCCCCACGGCTGAAAGGGGAGTATGGTTGGTGAGACGGGGATTCAAACCCGCGACCCGCAGATTGCGTGTCGAGCTTCCTAGCCACCTGGCCATGCCGGAGCCTAAATGGATTTGAAGAAAGACATCATGAGTTTTATATAGAGCTCTGAATACCGTAATTTGAAGCTTCTCATGTTACATGGGTAGTTACTAACAATTTGTTTTTAATTAAACCGATCTACTTTAGTGAGTTACTTATTTCAGTACTGTTCGTCAATTGATTTAAAAAGAATTAATCTTTAATATTTCTTCTCTTAAGAATTTTAGCGTGCTTGATATAGATCATTATAGTTATTATGTATTAAGATAGAAAGTAATGATTTTGGAAGTTTGTTTGTTTATTTTGTTTAATTTCGTGCAAAACTGCTCGAAGCTTATCTGTCTGTACTAGCCAATCCGACTTTAGAAGTGACAGAGTAGAGACTTATTTTTACCAACGAAAAGTAGGATGACTGTCACATTACAACGCCAAAACGGCATGTTCAGTGGTGAATTCCAATTTTGGAGGTAAGTGTGTCCTTTAATTACTACTTAAAAGTCTGTCGGATACTGTGTTCCAAAACAATTCTTGTAAAAAAAAAACAAGCGAAGACAACATCATTTAGTTTATAGCAGTGCGGTTCTTTTAAAATAGGTGTATTTTGCTAAATTTCACAGAATGAACTTCTGATCAATTTGATACAAAGTAATAGCTATTTTACGTCTGGATACAAACTTCATCTGGTTGTTCGAATGTTAAAATATAGCCATCTCAAGAATATGTGAAAGTTTTAACCTTAGATCGCTAAAAACCAAGGGTCTTTAATTGGAAAATCATGTCTAGTAGTGACGACAAATATTCAGTGTGAAAGTTGTTTCATAAGAAATGGAATTACCCTTGTATATATTTCCAGAATGATCTTGGTTGTTTTAGACGCTTATTATTGTGATACCCTTTGAATTATGTGAAGATCCTCTTGTCTAATGTCAATCATTTCTGGCCCATTCTCTTATTTTTATCTTCTTCTTTATTATATTAGTATCATCTTTAAAATCCTGTCTTAAAAATGATGTTTATTAATATGAGAGGTGACAAATATTAAAAGATAGTGCTAGTTATATTGCCATAAACACTACATATGCTAACGTTTCAAGATTAGTTTGTGTTGATGTCATAGTGTTTATATCTTATAATTTGTGATTTCACTACCAATGCATTCTTTTGCAAGCTAGATAGCCCTAAATGTTTAAAGCTGAACATTGTACCACTAGAGGCACGAGCCAAAGTATTTGTTATACATGGTGTTGGCATCCATGCTGAAGCTTCGTATTGAAAAACAAATATTTTTTTATAGAAAGCGATTTGTTTTTGACTCTGCTAAGCTGTAGACGCAAAGAGGAATGACTATACCAAATGTAACAAATGCAATTGAGCGTTTGAAGATCGTAAGTGCATCAGTAAATGAAAGAAAAACAATTGGTGTAATTGAGTTTGATAGTTCTGTCCAAATGTTATCGAATACTTTAACCAAACTTTTCTTGTCAAGTATCAGAGTTATGATCTGTCTTTCAGGATCCCACCTTTAAGGAAGACCCACACGTCACACACACACCGTCATCTAGTGTGAGATCTCTTGGCAGAAAAGAACAACGGTATTGCCACTCTAGTTATAGATGATACGAATGTGTACACACACATACACACACCGTCATATAGTGTGAGATCTCTTGGCAGAAGAGAACAACGGTATTGCCACTCTAGTTTTAGATGATACGAATGTGTATACACACACACACCGTCATCTAGTGTGAGATCTCTTGGCAGAAGAGAACAACGGTATTGCCACTCTAGTTTTAGATGATACGAATGTGTACACACACACACACACACACACAAGTACATACATTCAACAGTTACTCATTAAAATATTCAAAACCCATGGTAAAACATTCACTCCTGAATGCAACCACAATTTGTGGCTCGTATGGATAAAAATGTTCTGGAAGCGTTCAATCCATTCACAAGATGGGACATGAAAGCCCAGATGGTATTCTTTCTGCAGAAATAGTTTTACCGACGTCCTTCAAAGGAAATCAGACATCCAAGGTTTTGAGTGTTAGAAGCAATGAACCAGCTTACATCATAGAACACGCAAAGCCATGGCCTCTCTTTATACAAAGTGTGTCTTATCTGTAGATGGTAATGATACTTTTATGGCTTTTTGTAGCATTTTAGTAATTTGGACTAATTACAATCGATCACCGGTTTGTCCAAGCACCAGGGAGTTGGGAATTTAATCAAGGCATTATAAATGGAGATAACCGATTTGGTACCTTGAGTTTAGATTTGAATTACACTAAATGTTAAAGCAAATGGATAAGAGAACGAATTCCGACTTAGACATTATCTATGCATTGATAACTTGATGTTCTACATACCGATTCAACAGTATTATAGTTATACGTTTAGAAAGATTTACTGTAATCGAACATTTCATATTTAAACGTTTAAAGTACTTAGACGTGAGAGATCACTTTATTATTATTATAAGTAAAATAATTTTAAGCCGAGTTTTATATTTACATTATTCAATTAATCACGTTGGAGCAACTGGCACGCTTAGACAATATTGTGACATTTTATTTACGATATAATTTTTTTAAACTAATATACATTGTACATGACATTATATTTACAATATAGATTTTTTAAACTAAAAGACATTGTACTTGACATTTTATTTACGATATAGATTTTTAAACTAATAGACATTGTACATGACATTTTATTTACAATATAGATTTTTTAAACTAAAAGACATTGTACTTGACATTTTATTTACGATATAGATTTTTAAACTAATAGACATTGTACATGACATTTTATTTACAATATAGATTTTTTAAACTAAAAGACATTGTACTTGACATTTTATTTACGATATAGATTTTTAAACTAATAGACATTGTACATGACATTGTATTTACGATATAGATTTTTTAAACTGATAGACATTGCACATCATAAAAGAAAATAATCCTGGGCAAATAGGATACTGGACAGCAGGACATATTAGGCCATTTTATATAAGATTTGGTTGTGTGGTTTAGCGCAAATCTACACAATAGGCTATCTGCGCTCTGTCCACCACAGGGAATCAAGCTGCGGAGTTTAGAGTTGTAAGGCCGTACTTCACCGCTGATCAATCAATGGAGGAGTTACTTAGGAATGGTTTAACCATATATTTCAAATAAAGCTACAGATGATTGAAAATATACTGTCATTATTGTTAAACTGAGCTTGAACACAAGTAGATTATTTATAATACATTATTATATGTTTATGGTTTATTCCCACGTTTAGTTGTTACCGAAGTAAAAAAAAACAATCAAATTTTTTAAGAAAGGCATACAGTCCATGCATACTCTAGAAGTATTCCAGTTTTAAAATAGTGTATCTATGACGTATTATTATATTTTCAATGTGTTTGTATATTGAGTGAAAATGAAATGTGGGAATCTTCCAAATGTCATAAAGCAACATCAAAATCATTATATATGATTAAACCGCATTCATTAAACAGTTTAGTTCATGTTTATATAATTTGAAAAACAATAAGGAAAATGCCCAATTATCATTAAGAAAAAAGAAAATGTCTTGTTAATTACAAACTACGTGTTAGAAACAAACACATGTGTTTGTTTGTTTTTTCAGTAGAGAACGAACAAAAACATCTTTACAAAAATTATTTATGGGACAAATACACAACATTGTAAATTTTTAAATATGGAATAAGACAATTTCCAGTTTGTTGGATCACATAGCTGGTTGTCAAATGTGTTTAAGTTTAGAAAAATATTCTGTAAAATATTATTTTTCACTAAAAGTCTTATATTTGGTTGTTTTTCTTTCGTGTAGTCTAAGATCTTTATTTTACTAATGAGTGTAAGTACTGATAATATACTTGAAATTCACATCAATAAATGGGATTTTCTGTTACCGTGAGTATTACTGTTTACGTGAGTATTATTGTTTACGTGAGTATTACTGTTTACGTGAGTATTACTGTTTACGCGAGTATTACTGTTTACGTGAGTATTACTGTTTACGCGAGTATTACTGTTTACGTGAGTATTACTGTTTACGTGAGTATTACTGTTTACGTGAGTATTACTGTTTACGCCATCCACAAGTTTTAAAAAGCGTAATGCTGAGAAAGAAAGTGCTGTGAGTATGTGTAAAAAAAAAGATAATAAGTTGAAATGTTTTTTTTTTTTCTGTCAAATCTATGATAATAAAATATATCTATATATAACGTAACTCATTTTATACATACTATGCATCCAAACCTAAATATATCCATCTAAAGATTTAGTGTAAGTAAAGAGATTTCATATAAGTTTATAGTTTAAATATATATATATGTATATTGGAGTAACATTTCTTGAGAAAGTACCATTATCCGTGTTAATAGCTTTATGATTGGTTTGAAAAATAGCATTATCTGCATATATAGCTTTATGATTGGTTTACAAAATAGCATTATCTGCATATATAGCTTTATGATTGGTTTACAAAATAGCATTATCCACGTATATAGTTTTATGATTGGTTAACACAGTGAATAGGCTATTAAGGTTGTATCTAGATAAACCAGTCAAGACCACCAAGCAAATAATCGCTTCCTATTTAAATACTTTCTGATGTTTCACTTTTTTTTACATCGTAGTAATCATAAAGGCAAGGAACATGTACAGACCACCTCATCCTGACCCACTAGGAAAAAAGTATATTGGAAAAGAATTAATTAAGAAGTTATGAAATATTGAAAAACACTATTATCGACAGCAACTACCAGCAAAGGATTTTTGTGATAGATTTGAATATTCTCAAATATTATTCAATGAAAATGTTTTATCTTTGATAGAATAACCCAGAACAAGCTAAAGCAGTCCTTTAATATATTTATCTTAAAGTGATAAAGTGTATACTTATTACATCGGCCCGGCAT
>NW_013666367.1:330210-336477 GCF_000517525.1 Limulus polyphemus
TGACTAGTTGCCTTCCCTCTAGTCTTACACTGCTAAATTAGGGACGGATAGCGTCGTTGTTAATCTAATCTTTGCGCGAAATTCAAAAACAAACAAACTTATTACATCTGCATTAATTCTATTGGTGAAACAGGGCTGAAAGAAATGATAGATGTTGAGTGTTTTATCAGTCACGGGCTTTGCTTACGATGATACTGTTTCGTCACGGACTTTGCTTATGATGACATTGTTTCGTCAATATACCTCAAATGTCGAACTTCAAACGTACTCGGTTTTTTCCTTAAACGTCTGCACATGTTTATTATTTTGTTTATGGTTGCTATAGCAACTGTCTTTTTTTTAACCGTTGTAAGATAAGTCTTTACCGAGGTTAAACATATAACACGCGAAAAATGCATTTCACTACCTTAGAAGTTTAATATTCGTTATATGTCTGTCGGACCCTTAAAAACTAAATACTGAAATTGTGCAGACATATTGTTTAGAACCTGAGGACATGTGACGGAACGTCTTCCAACTCGTTCCATTATGCCATCAGATTTGAATAAGTTTTAAATCGCATCAGTTGAAAATATGGCTTTGATTACTTACGCTATGCTCAGCCATTTGTCTAATAATACGTTTATGTAGTAAATCAATAAGATAAACAAATGTTAATATTTCCTATTCTGTTATGCTAAAATTAAATCACATATATCACTGATAATAATATTCATGAAAATAAAACGGTAAAATTTTCTTTAGAATCTTATTTCCTTGAATGATAACAAAAACTTAGCTGACATACCTTGCCCATAAGGAACAGCTTTCCCTCCGATTTGTGTATGTTTTATATGGGTGGGATTCTATAAAAGGGTGATTTTGTGAAGCAAAATTAATAGATACAGTGGACTTATTGTTTCCTACTTAACTCATTACTTGAAAAGTGAGGTTATCCCAAAAAAAACTAAACATTTGATTAGTTTAACTGATTTTTTCATGGTCATCCCTTGAAAAGTTGAGGTATTTCAATGGAATGGCCATAATGTAGCCTACTTTATCTATTTTTCAAACAATGATACATATTAACAGTTATTTGTTTGTTAATCGGAGAGCAAAAAAAATATATATTTTAGCTCCAGTATTACATATATATATATATGGCTCAGTTTTGGATTGGATAAAATTTTCAAGTTGTTTGCGAAGTCTACAACAATTCAATTCTTCGAAAATAACCTGGATCTACATCACTGTTTGATTTCCTTGCCAGAAACCAAATTTTGAATTTGCGTGTAATGTCTTTCATTACGAGGTTAATAGCAAACATAGGAAATAAGTCATTATTTTCTTCCACCCTGTAGATTGAGTAACATTGTTACTAGAAGCTGTGTTCTACAGTCACGCACTTCTGTCATATCCTATAGACTGTTTGTAGTGCAGAAGCTTTCTAAATGTCCTTCACTTGAACGTTTAATGACACAAGTCTGTGAAGAACTATTAAGAGACGGAAGAAAAGGGAAATAGAGGTAAAATAAGGTGAAAATTAAGTAAAAGAAAAGAAACAGAGTTGTGAATTAAAAAGATGATAAACTTATGATAAAAGTAAAGGTAAATTTCCATATAAAAACTAGCTACTTCTTCAACCCATTGAATGTTATAGTATGTTAGTGGCATTCATTAATCAATTCCTACGTGTATATATATATTTATGTGTCTGTACAACCTAATTACCATATTGTACTATGAGTGCGTGTGTCTTAAATGATTTATACACTAGCAAAATTTGAAATGTTTTCTCTATGTTTTCTATTAAAGCCGAATATCTAATTATACATAGACGGTATTGATTAATCTTCTAATTAGTGTATTCATAATATGAGTGACACAAACTGTTCAAAGTGAATGATCCTCAGGTAGTCAGTAGAAATCTAAGGATAAACTTACTTTTATCAAGGTAATCCTAAGAAGTAAAACCTAGTGCACCTTATTGAATTTACCACTAATAACAATGAAAAAAAAGTCAAATCGATTATATTTAAATAAGTATTAATGGTTTTGTTTAGTTATTGGAGTGTGTGTGTGTGTTTTGTTATAACAAAGCCACATTGGGCTATCTGCTGTGTCCACCGAGGGGAAACGAACCCGTAATTTTAGCGTTGTAAATTTGAAGACCTACCTCTGTCCCACTGGAGGACTATTGGAGTGTTTGTTCTAAGTACATCTCTTCTAGTAGATGAAATAAGTTTAGATTAGGCGTTTTTTAAAGAAACACTTCTGTTATTGCGGGTTCGAATTCCTGTCCCACCAAACATGTTCGCTCTTTCAGCAGTGGTAGCGTTATAATGTTACAGTCAATCCCACTAATCGTTGGCAAAAGAGTAGCCCAATAGCTAGAGTTGGGTGGGGATGACTAGCTGCCTTCCCTCTAGTCTTTCACTGCTAAATTAGGGACGGCTAGCGCAGATAGCCCTCGTGTAGCTTTGCGCGAAATTCAAAAACAAACAAACTTCTGTTATTTATAGCTTTTCAATCATTCACCGTTACAAAAAGAAAAAAAATGTTACTTAGAAACAAGTCAGTTAAGCCAACATTAGACATTAATATATAACTGAATATAAAAACAACTTTGACAAAGCGGCTTTCCTAGAGAAGCCCAAATCTAAGCATATAAAATCTTTCCTTTCGTTAAAGAAATGGTAATCTCCCAAAAAAACTTAATCCTTACACTTCAAATTTTTGCAAACTGAAACAAACCAATTACGGGTGAATATACTGTTTTTATGGTTGTTGTTAAGCGCAAAGCAACACACTGGGCGTCGAAACCGGATTTCTAGCATTATGAACCTCCGGGGTTATCGCTGAGCCACATATCATATTTATTATATGGCACTCTTTGAAAATTTTCATAAATACAAAAATATTAGCTATTTTCTACGAAATCGACAGAACAGGACTTTTGTAGATCAGAAATTAGGTTCAGAATAATATATTTATTCATGTGATCTCAACGTGGAATGTTTAAATATTTGGTTCCACACTGTATTTACAAGAAATTAGATACTGCCTCAACATCAACGTTGGTCATCATCCCTAACTTTTTATTATTCTGTATAAAAAGAAAGTGTGTGCATTATAACATTAAATATAGGATTAACGAAAGCCTAATTAAATTTTTCTTGCATTCACAACATCATACCAAAAGAAACTGTATTATTAAACACCCCAGTTTTACTGTTTCTTGGGAGTGAATTGCTGTATAGATAATTAAAATTGTAAAGATTCCACAGGCTTACATTTACACCGGAAGTTTCAAAAGAATAATTACCACATGATACATATAAGAGTATTAGCGAATAGATATATATTACCAGAATATGAACAAAAACGTTAGCTAAATTAAATGTAACGAACGCTACAATGGCTTTACTTTTGCTGTTTTGTTTTTAAATATAGAAAAGTTTCTACTGTGAATTAACACTTGATGATATTAAATTAAACGACACACCTTCCCATTTCAAATTTCAATTTGGATTAAGAAGATAAATGTGCAATGGGCGCACTGAAATGTGCATATTCACCACTTGATAAAAATTTACGTTTACTTTAGAATTTTGTAAGGGAGTTTGCCATGGCACATCTAGTATGCTGGTATTTTAACATTACAAACACCTAGACTTAATCAATGTATTTACACTTAAATATTGCAATCAGTACATGTTGTAGCTTACGGAGATAAATCGCCTTTTAAATAGATTCTTCTCGTCTGTTTCTTAGTGCAAAGCTACAGAATGGGCCATATGCACTCTGTCCACCACGGGTGTAATGAAACCTCGAATTTTAGGATCGTATGTCCGTAAATTACTACTGAAACACAAGGGGGATTTCTAAGTAAATACTAGAGCTTGGTCTTAGCGTGACTTCCTACGTTGTACTTGAGTAAAATATTACTTTTAAAGAATTGTTTACAGCAAATATTCCCTAGCTTCTCAGTCCATCATTTCAGGAATGGTGTTAACCCATTGGGGGGCCTTAAGAAGGCATATTTTAGCCTTCGTCACTCCAGTCCATCATTTCAGGAATGGTGTTAACCCATTGGGTGGGGTGGGGGCTTAAGAAGACATATTTTAGCCTTCTTCACTCAACCCTAGAAGAATGCTAGTTGCAGTATTTCCAGAAACCAAAATGCACAAACACAAGAGGACCAATACATTTGTTTAAAAAAAAATCATTTCTGTTCACCCACTAATGACACTGCATTGTAGCTTTCTCAGTTCGTGCGTACTGTGAGTGTATTGCCTTTACTAACTAATCAACACATGTGCTCTATACTTGGGCCTAATTGAGAAATGTCTTTCTTCTTCCGTTTCTAAACGTCTATCCATTGCTGAATGATGTGTTTTTGGACCGTTTACATTGAAAACTCTTTTTTTTTTCAATTGAATTTTAAAGTTTGATATTTCAAACGTGATAATTTTATCTTTCCGCATCGAATACATTGTTATATTCAATAACATTTCTCTAACTTTTGTACATGTTCTCTGTACTTAGTTACATGTTTGTGAACAGGATATTAATTACCACCTCGGACATACTTTGAATTTTAAAGTTTGGTATTTCAAACATGATAAGGGTAATGCTTTGGTAAAGTGATGGAAGTGCAATAGTTTTTAGAAGTTTATATAAACTGTCAGATAATCTTCCTCTGAATATATATATATGTTTATATGTAATTACAATGAACACTGGCGTAGTAAATCTAGGATTGTGGGATACTGCACTTAGACATTGATTGAACTGACCTGAAATAACATATAGATACAATCTGGTCTTTCTTGGTGGAGTGAAGACGTATTTTTTCCTCCTGATCCAGCAGGCAGATAATAATTAACAACATTGGAGTCAGTCAGCTACGACAGAAAGAATCAAGTATGGTGAATAAAGATTGCATTTTTGTTTGTAGCCTCGTATTTCAGACTTTTCTTTGATGTATATGTTCAATTTATTTTCAGGAATGCACTTAATCCCGAACCTCCCATTTTGTCGATCTTGGTTCCATTTTTATCCGTGAATACCACGTTGAAACCCATAAAGCATACATGAAAATTTGACGATTAATCTCATTATGTTAACTGAAACCCTTATCGCATAATTAAGAATTCGACGGTTTCTCATTATTGTGCTCACTCTCTTAAGGTACACAGTAGAATCTGGTTGTTTCATATCATTGTGACAACACGGTTATAGCATACTAAAAATTCGAAAGTTTCTCATTGTTGTGCTCATTCCCTTAAGGTACACAATAGGATCTGGTTGTTTCATATCAACGTGACAACACGGTTAAAGCATATTAAAGAATATGACGGTTTTCTTATTATTGTGCTCACTCCCTTAAGGTGCACAATAGAATCTGATTATTTCATATCATTGTGACAACACGGTTATAGCATATTAAATAATTCGACGGTTTTCTTATTATTGTACTCACTCCCTTAAGGCACAGAATAAAATTTGGCTGTTTCGTATCATTGTGACGTCACCATTAGCGCATTTTTAAAAAATTCGATGGTTTCATAATAAATATACCATAATAAAATTAAACAAATTAGACATGATTACCTCTTTAAATTGATGAGATTTTTATTGTGGTTTATTAATAATTTGCCACTAAAACCTGATTTAGAGTGACGTTGGTGCTGTTAGAAACTGTTATTTCTCTTCTACATATACGTTTTCAAGCGTTGATTTTACCAGTTCGTCGTCTTTTAACTAATGCTATACGAATAACCTTATACGAACCGTGACATAAAATACTAAATGCTGTTTATGACATCATACGTAGATTTTAACCAGTTTTTAAGCTATAGCTAATTCTTCATAAGGCATATTGATACTAGAATGACATGATTTACTTTTAATGAAGATAATTGTGCAGCAGTCTAGTTTTCCACGAAGTAATTATTTTTAATATATTCTGAAGTAAAGCATGGTAATTATACTTAATGATAATGCATCAATGCGTGTTTGCCATGGTATATTATTAAGTTGTATATTTTCAGGTGTCTTTCCAGGCAGAACTTGAAACAGAATTAGTTGTAAGAATGTTACAATTCGAGACAGATGGTTAAATTGAATTTTTGTTTTTAAAGGCAGGCATTGAAATCAGCAATCAAAACCAATGAAATAACTTTCCATCAGGCATTGAAATCAGCAATCAAAACCAATGAAATAACTTTCCATCAGGCATTGAAATCAGCAATCAAAACCAATGAAATAACTTTCCATCAGGCA
>NW_013666367.1:337288-338670 GCF_000517525.1 Limulus polyphemus
ACCATTAAGTCAGTTCTGCTACAGTTATGTCTTACGAACAGGAAACACGTGCAAATCTTATAGTTTCTGTACTTTTAAATAGAAGTATGATAGCGAGTGATAGTTTGTTTGTTTTGAATTTCACGCAAAGCTACACGAGGGCTATCTGCACTAGCCGTTTCTAATTTAGCAGTGTAAGACTAGAGGGAAGGCAGCTAGTCATTACCACCCACCGCTAACTATTGGGCTACTCTATTACCAACGAATAGTGGAATTGACCGTCGCATTATAACGCCCCCCACGGCTCAAAGGGCGAGCTTGTTTGGTGGGACGTGGATTCGAACCCGTGACCCTCAGATTGCGAGTCGAGCGCCCTAACCACCTGGCCATGCCGGACCACGTGTGATAGTACGTATGGCGTTTAATGCTATCTGTAAAATAATTTGTAACCTGTATATGTTCTTTTGTCTGGTTTCAACAAAAATGTTTATCAAAAATGAATATCTTATTCGTGCAGTGTGAGGTTATTTATAACGCATTCCGGATTATTATTTTTATCGCATTCAAGGTTGTATACAAAAGAAATAAAAAATAAATATTAAATTTCACAAGAATTACAGCACGTTTACAGCGTGAAAGTCTGATTGAAATTACATAATATTATTCCATTTTTTAAAAGGTTTTAGAATTTGATGGTTATTCAAAATAGGTATAATTAACAACGGAGAAATCTAGCAGGGAATCTGAAAATTATGCTTGTGTGCTATGTTATTAGCTATGCTATTATTCTTAGATAATGTATCTATATTACGTGATATGATCCTAGGTTAATTTTCAATTCACGAAAAATATTCTTAAAAGATAATTTATTGTATAACTTTTTTTAAAACATATCTACATAAACGGTTAATAACGATTTGGGGTTTTTCTATCTTCTTCTCCTCCCGCCCAAACATACACTTCCCTATTAAGAAAATTCCAAAATACCGCAGAGAAAACTTTGAATTTAGTCAAAAATGTGGGAATCGTTGTCTTTGCAGATACAAGTTAGACAAAGTGTGGGATTAGTTGTTTGTTGCAGATACAAGTTAGTCAAAGTGTGAGAATAGTTGTTTGTTGCAGATACAAGTTAGTCAAAGTGTGGGAATAGTTGTATTTGCAGATACAAGTTAGACAAAGTGTGGGAATAGTTGTTGGTTGCAGATACAAGTTAGTCAAAGTGTGGGAATAGTTGTTTGTTGCAGATACAAGCTAGTCAAAGTGTGGGAATAGTTGTTTGTTGCAGATACAATTTAGTCAAAAAAGTGGTAATCGTTGTTTGTTGCAGATGCAATTTAGTCCAAAAAGATGGAATCGTTATTGTTGCGATCTTTCCCGTCCTCTCAGTCAGTCGGTTCTGATAT
>NW_013666367.1:338890-346185 GCF_000517525.1 Limulus polyphemus
GGGAATTGTTGTTTGTTGCAGATACAATTTAGTCAAAGTGTGGGAATCGTTGTTTGGTGCAGATACAAGTTAGTCAAAGTGTGGGAATCGTTGTTTGTTGCAGATACAAGTTGGTCAGAGTGTGGGAATTGTTGTTTGTTGCAGATACAATTTAGTCAAAGTGTGGGAATCGTTGTTTGGTGCAGATACAAGTTAGTCAAAGTGTGGGAATAGTTGTTTGTTGCAGATACAATTTAATCAAAAAAGTGGGAATCGTTGTTTGTTGCAGATACAATTTAGTCAAAAAAGTGGGAATCGTTGTTTGGTGCAGGTGCAAATTAGTTAAAACAATTGGGAATCGTTGTTTATTAGAGATGCAATATAATAAAACAAGTGGGAATCGTTGTTTCTTGCACATTTTTCGTGAAAAGCTACACAAAGATTGGATGATCATTACTGCCCCAAATTTTGGATTAATAAGAGGAAGGCGTCTAGTCAACATTACCTACCACAACAACTGGACAACTTTTGCCTAACCGAATAGCAGGCTTTGAGAGTCACGTTTATAGCGCACCCTTGATTTTAAATGCGGAATGCGTCCTATCGGCATCGGTCTGCAAACCATGAATCTTTGGATTCATGTATCTAGTACACTAGCCAAGGAGTGAGAACTGTAGAACACTATGATAGTGCAATATAATTTGTATTTTAGATTAGGTAATAAAATCTAGGTTTATTTTGTTACTCTGCAGAATGTTTTATGTCGACAACAATGAATAATTCACAAATAATGAAAAATTAGTTTATAGGTGACCACAGAATTTTATTTGTTAACTTACTTAACTTTTACATACAGTTTGGTTTAGTTTAGTTGTTAAGCGCAAAGCTACACAATTGGCTATCTGCGTTGTACCAACTAGGGGAATCTAAACGGGATTTTAGTGTTTCGGGTATATCTAGAGAAAAACTAGTGTAAAAGTCTTCCACACTGTACAAAACGGTTCTACTAGCGTTGTACCAACTAGGGGAATCTAAACGGGATTTTAGTGTTTCGGGTATATCTACAGAAAAACTGGTGTAAAAGTATTCCACACTGTACAAAACGGTTCTACGAGCGTTGTACCAACTAGGGGAATCTAAACGGGATTTTAGTGTTTCGGGTATATATACAGAAAAACTAGAGTAAAAGTCTTCCACACTGTACAAAACGGTTCTACGATACTTTACTGCCGACATATGACTGCTGCGAAATTTTACTGCAGTAATAATTGACTGGCGGTGTATTTTACTGCCGGCAAAGGGACGCAGCAATTAATTACTTCATTTTAAGGTTTCCTGCGTGTATAAAAGTTATATTATCGGAATATTATATAAGCAACCAGTATCATGTCAAGAAACCTTGAACACGAAAATTACGTCATACAATTTGTACCCGTGTAAACATAAATAACAGTGTACGTGTTTGTCATATAGTGATAGCCTCTTTTAATGAATAATAGTGTACGTGTTTGCCATATAGTGATAGCCTCTTTTAATAAATAATAGTGTACGTGTTTGCCATATAGTGATAACCTCTTTTAATAAATAATAGTGTACGTGTTTGCCATATTGTGATAGCCTCTTTTAATAAATAATAATGTACGTGTTTGCCATATAGTGATAGCCTCTTTTAATAAATAATAGTGTACGTGTTTGCCATATAGTGATAGCCTCTTTTAATAAATAATAGTGTACGTGTTTGCCATATAATAATAGCCTCTTTTTCTAGCAACTTATTCAATACCTTTATTTTCATATTTTATTTTTAATCGAGTTTAGTGGGGTAGTTTTTAAGTTCATTGTAATTTTTGATAATAAAGTCACTGTGCTAGGAAATGTTTTGTTTTGAGAACATAATTATTTGCCCTCAGTAAAATACACCGGCAGTCATATGTCAACAGACAAATAACCGGCAGTAAAATGTCGTGATACCGCAAAAAATATATAAAGGATAATGTAGCTTGTAGAATTATAGATATGACAAAACTACAGTAATAGAATATTATCAATCTGCATATGACGATTGGTCATGTGATCTTAAAAAGAAGTGACTGTTCATTCGACTGAGAAGGTAGGTACACTCTGTGGTAATCTCACATATCATGTCTTAGCTATAACTTTGAAATTAACACAGAGTTTACTGAAAAGAAAGATGGTCAACTTAGTTTTGTATGCGGCTTTCACCTATTAAGATGAATGCCATACAAAAACAAAATTTCTAAATTGAACTTTGTGTATTATAAATGTCATTTCTAGTTAAAACTAAGATTGGATATAGATATTTTTAATATATAGATAAAATGCACTTAATGTGGTTGGGAGGTGTTTTTTTCTATAAGGATGGATAAAACGGTCCTCCAGGTGAGATAAAATGATACCCGTCGAAATCATAACAACTGTAATTTAAAATAAACTCTGCACTTAGCAACTGCATTTAAATCAATTAAACTGTTACATAAGTTATGCATTGTCTGGGAAATGACAAAAAGTAACATGGTTGCTAATGTGTATAAAATGGCTCGGTGAACTAGAACTGTGTTTCTTTTACAGAATATTCGGTTGTCTATGATTCATCACTGCTTAAAATCATTAAAGTAGAATTCCCTAAAGTATCTACTTTGCAATCAAACAGAAAATTCAGAATGCTTACGATAGATTGAAGTTGCTCAAAAACAAATACATGAAGTCACGTTTAGATCATTCACATTCACGCACGTCTGCCAAGGTGTTTGTTTATTCACGGATTCACGAGAAAAATAGTTACGTATAATTCCCTATAGATGGAAGCACTTCATAATTGATGATAATTAGGAGTGGCCGATTTACTGTCAGGGATCGTCTAATCTTACTTACTCTTTCCCTAAGTTCTTTACGAACCATGACTAAATGTAAAGAAAGAAGTTGGATTGTTTCACTCACGTGTGAACCCATCATACAAATAGGCCGATTGCTGCAGGATACTGTGAATTATCTACACGTATGTCGAGATATCGTTAATAGAAACCAGACCAATGGTACTGTTACTCAGATACTTAGAAATCGCAGACCATCATCTATAACACAAGTAAACGATCGATATCTATCAATTTTTATCGTAGGGTACATGTTCCGACGCTGAATCATATGTTTGCAGACGAAGCTAAATGTCATGTAAATGTTTACACGACCAGATGAAGACGTTATTCTACAATGAGGTAGATTTCGCTCACAGCAAGGCACAAAACAGCTTTCCAGTAATGATGGTGGCAATAATACACCTAAAAGGTGCATATTAGTTGCAATTTGCCATGTCTGAAGCATGTAACAGACATGCACTCATTTGAAGAGAATCTAGAACCAGTTCTAAATCCATGCTTTTTTCATAAATGAAATTGACACATGAGGCAGTGATTGAAGAGTGGCGTATACAGGAATAAGTTTTGATGAATGTACAAGCTCTAGATCTTGCGGAGTGATAAGAAACGTACATGTGCAGTGATTTATCCTACAACCATTGTGCTGTTTTATGCTTGCGCAATTGTCTCGGACTTTAGCCTCATGGAGGATAACGCCTGACACCGCTATGTCAGTTGAAAAACATATTCCGCTGTTGAAAGGAGAGTAATTGACTATATGTATGGTAACTGGTATGGTCAATAGGCTCCAATCCCTTTGGGGAGGGGTCCTTGGGAGACCCATTCCGTCAAGTGATTTCTCTACAACTGACCCGGAAACTCTTTTGTTTCTTTGTTGTTGTTTTTTTTTTTCAGAGAAACAATTGTGGAAACCTCAATACCTTATGAAAACCACGAACTTAAGCATACAACATTGTTACCAGGCTGAATTTCATGTTGTTGTTAACATAGTTCAAATTGAGAGGGGGTGTCATGAACTTCAAATAAGTAAATCCTCAGCTTTCAGTTTTTTGTTTGCTTGTTTTTAATTAAGCACAAAGTTACACAATGGGTTATCTGTGCTCTGCCCACCACGGGTATCAAAACTCGGTTTCTAGCGTTGTGAGTTCGCAGACATACCCCTGAGCCATTGGGGGGCCTCAGCTTTCAGATCTACAGTTTATGACATAGGCCAACTGAACAAACATGTGCCTATTAACAATATGCCGGATAAAGATAAATTTGATTTAAATGATCTAGGAGCTATTTACATTATTTTATCAGAGTTTTCCAAATAATGATAAAATACTATATGCTCTAATCAGGATTTATTTTTTGTGCAGTGTAGATGTATTGCAAGTAATTATAATTATTCGAAATATTATTTTGACAATATACATTTCAGAAGTTTATTCAGTTTACAAAGCGCATTTTTGATTCAAATTCTATACAAGGAACTTCCAAATAAGACGATTTTGAGGTTCGGAAAAATAAAGCATTTTTAAGATCATTTGTTATCTATATAATGAGCTATCTGTTATCTGCTCACAGCGGGTATCGAAACCTTGTTTTTAGCATTATAAGCTCTTTGACTTGCCGCTGAGTCAGCAGGAGGGCGTGCACGCAAAAACATTTTGGCTTTTATTCTTAAACACACTATACGTAGTCAACTAAAACAATCGTTAATAGAAGTCCCCCAGTGGCACAGCGGTATGTCTGCGGACTTACAATGCTAGAAACTGGTTTTAATACCCGTGATGGGCAGAGCCCAAATAGCCCATTGTGTAGCTTTGTGCTTAACTACAAATAGATTATATTATTGTATCGTAGCATTCTTTATTGCTGATTTCCAAAGTTATTAATCTGAGCATTTTGAAAATGTGTTTGGATAATAATAAACGGTTTGGTTTATGCTCAAAATAATTTGGACATTTTTGCACTTTTTGATATGCAAATAGCTTTTATAATGCTTCTAAACAATTGCATGTGTCAGTTTTTGAGATTTTTGTACGTCTAGATACACGTTTGATGTTGCTCATATTGTATCTATTAGCGTTTCAAACTGTGAATCCGCGGGTCCCTGATTCGTGTCCCATTACCATAAGGTCGCACTCTCTACTTGTGATCATGAGAACGTGTGAAAATAATGATACAATCTTACTATTCAATTATAAGGTGTCCCAGGAGGTGGCCATGAGTGTTTCCTTTCCTCTAAAGCTGTTTTCTGTTTCCTTTCCTCTTCATTTTCTCTAGAGATGGCCACGGGTGCTTCCTTTCCTCTAGAGGTGGCCATGGGTGTTTCCTTTCCTTTAGAGATGGCCATGGGTGTTTTTTTCCTCTAGATAGGGCCATGGGTGTTTACTTTCCTCTAGAGGTGGCCATAGGTGTTTCCTTTCCTCTAGTCTATCAGTTCAAAATCATAGGTGGCTTGTGTAGCTTTACGAAAATAGTTGACTAACCAAAGTAAACGAACGAACATCGCAGTCTGTGTCAAATGTTAAGACAATTATGTTTAAACATTCCTTGGACAAGTCTTATATGTCTAAATGGGCGTTGCTTGCATCAATTCAATATTTATAACACATTATGCTGTAATTTTGCATATAATATTAATGATCAATTAACATTCTTTTTTTTTTCTATCGGCAACTCTTATTTGTGTGCTGGGCGCGGCCGTATGGTAGAGCTTCAGTTTTCAGAGCTGTCTAGCCAATCTCGAATCCATGCTATGCCACAAAATATCCCCCTCCATAAGCTGTGGTTTGTGAGTGCGTTATAAGAGTGACGATAAATCACTCAGTGTGGATGGTGAGAGGTGATGTGATTCTAACAAAGTGCCTCCCCTCTGGTGAGTAGTTCAAAATTAGAAACAGCGGCAAACAGCCTGAGCAGTTTCGCCAATAAATACGAAGACAAATTCCTTTGGGTGTACAAAATTATCTAAGGACTACCAAGTGTAATATACTAAAAATTCATACCATTAAGAAAAAAATTAGTATGTTTGGTAGATATTCCATTTTAATTGAATAAAATCTTCTGTATCTAACATAGAATTTATTAAGATAACCATTCATGTAATAAAAATAATAAGACGTCTTTTACATCATTACCTTTGAGATGATTATTTTGATAAACATGGATTATACATTGTTCTTGAAAGGTTTTCATCCATCTACTAATAATGGAGAAAAATGTATAAAAGATTTAAGAAACTCTAGAATTTTATCTACAATGCATTGTTTGTGCAAATTATCAGGAACTTTTACGAATTCGTGTATTGATATATTATCTAAGGATTTCTGCGTAAAACATTCACTTCTTTGTATAATTAATATTAACTTCTGACCAACGTAGATATGACTAAAAATCAACTCATTAGTGAGTTCTAACATTCTTACTTATAATGATTAGAATTCACTGTGTTACCAGTTAGGTACCCTCGTTGTCAGCGATATTATCGGTTGTAATCCCAATATATAAAAATTTAAACACAATAACAATAGATTTATTAAACATTCGAATGAATACTGTTAACGAAGGTAATATTTAAGAAAGAATAGAGCATTAAATTTCGTAAAGTTTCCAATAATACTTTCGCTAAAGAAAAACAAGTTAATTAATGCTATTGCTCTCCTGTTAGCAGAGCTCACGATCAGTCAAGCCTTGCCTCATAAGTTTAAAAATAAAGACAGAAAGTCATTTCTACAGTAACAGAGCAAAGTTTTATAGTTCGTCTCTTATAAGATTTTTTCCACAAAATGTTTGATTAAAAGTGTCATAAAGTGCATTATATGAAATATCATCCTTATCATAAGTTGTAGCGCAATAAAACCCTACTTGTTCGTGATATGAGATAGATTTACGTTTAGTATAAAAATAATATTGGTATTTTATTTTGAATGGAAGTTGTTTGAAACTAAATATTGTATTCTCTGTATTTTTCAGCAGATCCCATCCAAACGAGAAACATTGAACTACTTTACATTTCACGTTTTCATAAGTCAATTTAAAATAACTTGATCTGCAAGTGAATATTTATAGAAATAAATGTCACGTAGAAACATTGCGTCGATGCAAGTAATATATTACCAGTATTTTCCAATCTGATTTCACTAAAAGCCAATCAACATTTTATTTTAGAATCCAATATTAACTTTGCTTAAAATCTGCATTAATTTTGAATAATTAGTGACGTTGGTGTGAAGATACGAGATCCAGGTACTTATATTACCCAGTAGTAAACAATGTTTAACTCTTAATGGCTGGAGACGGCTTGAATGGGTAATGAAGAAAAACTTTAATATAAGTTTAACATAGCAGCAAATGTACAACGTTTCCATTTGGTGTTTTTTTCTTTTGTATGTTGTGGTTAGTATACCTTTTTGAAACTTTGTTCATTTTTTT
>NW_013666367.1:346584-347811 GCF_000517525.1 Limulus polyphemus
GTGGGTTCCTCGTCATCGAATGTTTAACTCTATTGTATCATAACTATTATAAAAGTAAATAAGACTTCTGTAACAAGAGCAGCATTACCGCAATATAATAATCAATATATGTGGTCATGTATTTACTAGTGCATTTCCGGCTGTTCGTTTGTATGTTGGGAGACGAGGGCTCTCCATACGCTACAAAAACTCTACCAAAACATCAAGTACTTTGGACTCAGCAGTATGCCATAGCCGCAGGTATTTGTTACCAGATCTCTGCCTTTGTAAACAGACGTAACTCAACATATGTACACACGCACATTTGTTGGATGTTCGTATATCTTGTTTTCAACACTATATCATTAAAATTATAATAATGTAATTTCATCCACTAACATTAAGCTTAGTAGAAAGTAAATAATTACGTCAAAATAATTACCTTAATAAGTACACCGTGATTAAATTCTCTCAATGTTTTTCTACTTAAAACCTAAATATGTAACCAACAAAACGTATACGTCATTTACTTAAAATGGAAGTGTCAGTTATATTATTCTGTCTTTAATTCGTTTGGTATGAGCATTCATCTTCAGAAACGAAACCGCTAGTTTAAGGTTCAATATCCTTCCTATTGGTTATCACATTTAAAATTAGGCCCCCAGTGGCACAGCGGTATGTCTGCGGACTTACAACGCTAGAATCCGGGTTTCGATACCCGTGGTGGGCAGAGCACAGATAGCCCTTGTGTAGCTTTGTGCATAATTAAAAACAAACAAACAATTTAAAATCAAAGCTGGCCAAAACATTCGTTTCTCTTTAAAGACATAACTTTACAGCATAAAAAGTTTATTGTAAAATTTGAAACTTAATGAATAAAAATTATTTATAAATGCTTATTAAATATCTTCATTAGTTTTGATAACACATTTTTTTAGAGAAAGTGTTGAATGTAACAAAGTTTATAAATAATGAAAAGATAACATAACCTCGGAAAAAGTAAAAATGTTCTGTTTTTTTTTGTTGTTGTTGTTTTTCTCTAATGTGTTTTAGCTTTCGTACAATCTTCTTATCTTCAATAAGCTGGCTTTATTCTGTTGGCGAATTTATCTCTTTGGCAATCAAACTAACACACTTTTTAATAACAAGTATTCCATGCATTCTAGAGCGTTTTAACATTAAAACATTCTATGGAGAAGTTATTAGGTCGTCAAGAAATTAATGTCGCTTTTTTTAGATGAAAAAACC
>NW_013666367.1:348465-352323 GCF_000517525.1 Limulus polyphemus
TGTGCAACGAAACAAACAAAACTACACCATATATATCTTTCATTAAACTAGCTGACTATTCGTCCTCTCTCTATTTCATTTGTATTTCACTTTCTTATGTTGAAAATTATTTGTATAAAAGTACTCATTGTAATTATTTCTATAGAACTGTTTGTAATCAAATATTGCAAATAATAAGAGTGTGTCAGCTTAACTCTGGTGGGAAAAAAACAAAACAAATAACACTGTTTATATTCAGGGATAAAATATTAAAATAAAATAAATACAAAATTAAAAATTCCTATTTCACGTGAGAATATAACAAAAGCCAATAAATCTTAAGATAACTAATAACTGATTTTTTGTGTTTGCATGTTTATGATGTAAAACTTTCAAGACTTGTCAGTATTTCAACTTCTTTTGTGAAATTGGTTAGATATATATATACAATATTGATATTAATTAATAAATCATTCAATTAAAAAAGATATGAAAAGCAAACACTATCGAAATTCCGCCCATTTATCTTGAAAAAATGAACTGAACCAGAGTACAATTAAATGTTGATAGTTTACATTGTGATTGGTCATTATCAACCAATCCGAGTGTGCCACACTGGTATAAAGCTTGTGAATGTACATTCGGTCATACTGTGCCCAGTAGTAGTAGTGCGTATTTAGCTATGATTTGGTTGGACAGGGTCGGAAATTTGTGGCAAGACTACATGTTTCACTAACAGCTGTATGGAAGACTGTTTGTGAATCTCACCAGAAGTTACAGTATCTCAGGGCATATTTCTTACAAGATAGACGACGGCCGAGTACAGATTTCCCAACGATCTTGCTGTAAATATAGGTGTGAATGCTATAGTAAAATACCAATTAATGTGAAATTGGTCTCAATGGAAGTTTAGCTGTTCAAATGTCGCTGCTAAGAAACAACCAAAGTATACGTTTGAAATGGCCCAAAAACAGTTACTGGAGAGTGCGCAGTGTGGTATCAACAAAAGTTTGTTCAACGGCGGAGAGAAGATCGATATCACCGACAATATGAGATCAGTACACGTTTAGGGCTGCATCTCAACCAACGGTTTGTTTGCTTCATATATTCTAGCAAAATAACACAATAATTAATTTTGAACTCCTAGACTAGGAGAAATGCAGCTAGTCAGTAGCAGCAACCATCAACTTTTGATCTGTTCTAATAGAATAGTGAGATTTCACTCTCATTTTTATAACTCGCCCACTGCCCCATGGTTTTAGAGTGCGCTTTTTTATTTATTTCTATCTTTACGACGACGGGGCGCGAAGCATGGACACACACAAACCAATTGATCATGCCTGACCCCATACGTTTTGGTGATCTACACAAAATGTATGTCATCCAGGCTGGTGACGAATACAGGCCGATTCTAATACATCATGTCATGTTTTCAGGAATATCACTCACCTTCCAGCAACAGAATGATTTCAAACATACCATAAATGTGTATAATTATATTTTGATGCTAAATGGGGCTAAAGGAACCATCACAGGCATGATTTGACCTACACAAAGAATTCATAGGAACATTCTTAAGGCTATATTTGCTTATGTTAAAATTGAAAAGGTCAAGAGTTGACCCAACAACTTGGCTCAATTGTAGGGAATAATACAGGCTACTTAGAACAATATTCCACCAATCATGTATAGAAACACTGTATTACAGCACGTAAACAAGGTATTATGTTCTAAATAAATTAAGAAACTCATAGACATAACACTAGGGCACTGTAGGCCTTAATCTCTTCTATTTCGTAATTTATAGAATAAAGTTTTACACCGCTAATAAATTCACCATATAGTTGCTGTTATTCGTTTACGATTCCTGTATTTGTATCGCTTGTGTATGTTACCATAACGATTTCCATTACTGAATATATCCTTACACTGTGCCAATACGTATCACGACCTTAAAGAAGCACGTTGTCTATACATTATATCAAAAATTATCGTCTTGTTTAGATATTCATTTTACAGTTTATCACGTAAGCGGAAAGCTAACTATACCACGAAAAACGTTTTGTACGTTATTCACGTATAATTAAACTAAATTAAACCCCAATAATTTAACCAATATTATGCATTTCACGAACCCATAATGATGAAGTATAGAGATGAAAGAGTGTATTTTAGGCATGGCAATATTTCCATTATTCTGATGAGAGCTCTGTAATATAGCAATTTTACATATACATTATGAAGCAACATACACTTTGGCTACTTTGATGGGAGAAAAAAAAACTCACTCGCCTATTATATGTTATTTTACCTGCTTTCTCAAGCTGGTGTGAAAAATAAGAAAGCTTATTAAGCGATTATATAAATGGTTGAATCACGAAAATAGTCTCTAGTGTGTGTATTATCGTTAATGAACATATAGATTATGCAAAGCTTCACTTGTTCTTGTTTATCTTTTCAGAATATGCTGCAGTGAATTCAGAAATCCACACCTTGTGGCAGCTAAGACAACTACACTTTTCCCTATAAAAACTTAAATTGATTTGGAGAAATAAATCAAATGTTGTTAATTTTGGAGTCAAGCACAAGGCTACACAACGGGTTATTGTAGGCTGTGCGATCTAAGTTTGTCATACCTCAAACCTGCCTCTCAATCACCAGAATAGTAGAGAACGAATAAAAATCTCGAAGAAATATATATTTAAAAAGAGTGAAAGAAAAATGTAAGTGATATCTCCTCCAATCTAAAAGTTTCAGTTGTTTTATAGTTTAGAACACGTTCATCAGAACAAATAGATATTTTGTCTACAAACAGTATGACTGTAAACAATATGACTGTAAATAATACGACTGTAAACAGTATGACTGTAAATAATACGACTGTAAACAATATGACTGTATACAATATGACTGTAAACAATATGACTGTAAATAATACGACTGTAAACAATATGACTGTATACAATATGACTGTAAATAATATGACTGTAAACAATATGACTGTAAATAATACGACTGTAAACAATATGACTGTATACAATATGACTGTAAACAATACGACTGTATACAATATGACTGTAAATAATACGACTGTAAACAATATGACTGTAAATAATACGACTGTAAACAATATGACTGTATACAATATGACAGTAAACAATACGACTGTATACAATATGACTGTAAACAATATAACTGTAAATAATACGACTGTAAACAATATGACTGTATACAATATGACTGTAAACAATATGACTGTATACAATATGACTGTATACAATATGATTGTATACAATATGACTGTAAACAATACGACTGTAAACAATATGACTGTAAATAATACGACTGTAAACAATATGACTGTATACAATATGACTGTAACCAATACGACTGTATACAATATGACTGTAAACAATATGACTGTATACAATATGACTGTAAATTCGTTATTATAATGACACAAATTCGAAGCTTAGACAGATCATGATATATTTAAGATTTCAGATAAAGACTTTTGTTTGGTTTGGTTTAAAATATTGCGCAAAACAAGCTACACGAGGGCTATCTGCGCTAGCCGGCCCTAATGACAAGTTTGTAGACAAGTTGGACCTTTCTTCTTTAATTATAGGTTTATAGGGTTTTTATCGTTTATATTAAGACGCTCGGTTATAGGGTTTTATAGTTTTATATTAAGACGCTCGGATTATAGGGTTTTATAGTTTTATATTAAGACGCTCGGATTATAGGTTTTTATAGTTTTATATTAAGACGCTCGGATTATAAGGTTTTATAGTTTTATATTAAGACGCTCGGGTTATAGGGTTTTATAGTTTTATATTAAGACGCTCGGGTTATAGGGTTTTTATAGTTTTATATTAA
>NW_013666367.1:353015-360427 GCF_000517525.1 Limulus polyphemus
CTGATAATGTTACTTCTCAACAGGTTAACAGTCTCTGATAATGTTACTTCTCAACAGGTTAACAGTCTCTGATAATGTTACTTCTCAACAGGTTATCAGTATCTGATAATGTTACTTCTCAACAGGTTAACAGATTCTGATAATGTTACTTCTCAACAGGTTAACAGTATCTGATAATGTTACTTCTCAACAGGTTATCAGTATCTGATAATGTTATTTCTCAACAAGTTAACAGACTCTGATAATGTTACTTCTCAACAAGTTAACAGACTTTGATAATGATACTTCTCAACAAGTTAGCAGACTCTGATAATGTTACTTCTCAACAGGTTAACAGTATCTGATAATATTACTTCTCAACAGAATGACAGTAGTTCTTACAATGATAATATTACTTTTCAACAGGTTAACAGTATCTGATAATATTACTTTTCTCCAATAGAGCTATAGATTCCGTTGACTATGCATAAAGGTAATAATGTCAGTGTCTTAAATAGAGTAGTCTGGTGGAAGGCCAGATTACTGAATATTTGAAATATCTGTAAAGTAAATAACATGACAATGTTCCAGTTAAATTAATGTACTGTATGAAGTTGTTTGATGTAAGTTAAGTATCGTTTTCAAACCAGTCACTATATTAGGCCAGTCACAAAGCAGTCACTATATTAAGCCAGTCACAAACCAGTCACTATATTAGGCCAGAAAATTACAAGTTAAAAAACATTATTACTTCTTTGACTAGAAAATAAATGCATATTGATTAATTTTGTGATTAAGAATTATACTCGTTTATACGTGGACAATTCTTACGCTAGTAATTCTTATTAACTTTTACCCTCCCCTCCCCCAATGGCTCATTGCTAAGCCTGACATTAAAAACCGGTTTTCGCAAGCCATGATGGTCACAGCACAGATAGCCCATTGTGTAGCTTCGTGTTTAACCACAAACAACCGTTGTCATAAAATTATTTACCGTCTAATGAGAAACAACACGATTTTAAGCTAGGCTTTATTACAATTGTACAGATAATACAACAGTTAGAGTTTTTGTAGTTCAGTATCTATTATCACGCTTTCAAGGTTCCTGACTTTTTTATTTTGAGCTGAATCAATCGTGAAATGACTAGAGTTAATATATGTGTAATTGGTTTTTGATTCATGAGTTGAAATAGTGGGCGTGTTCATTAATTGTTCTAATTGCTTCCCAACACGTTCGCCCAAACCAACAAAACTTCAGCTGTTTCATTAATTGTATAGTTTTAGATCATTAATTGTTCTTACATCTTCCCCAGAGGAGTTCATCAGCTGTTTCATTATTTCATTATATAGCTGTAATTCATTAGTTCTAATAACTCCCCAGAAAATTCACTCAAAGTAACAAACTTCAGCTGTTTCATTACTTGTATAGTTTTAGATCATTAATTGTTCTTACATCTTCCCCAGAGGAGTTCATCAGCTGTTTGATTATTTCATTATACAGCTGTAATTCATTAATTAATAACTCCCCAGAAGGTTCACCAAAAGCAACAAACTTCAATTGTCCTATTGCTTTTATAGTTGTAGACAATTAATTGTTCTAAAAGCTCCCCAAGGGGTTCACCCAAACCAACAAACCTCAGTTGTCCTATTGTTTGTATAGTTGTAGACAATTAATTATTCTAAAAGCTCCCCAAGGGGTTCACCCAAACCAACAAACCTCAGCTGTTCCATTGCTTGTATGCTTGCAATTCATTAATTGTTCTAATAGCTCTCCTTGAGGTTTTTTGTATCAGCAAACCTCAGCTGTTCCACTGCCTATACAGCTGTAATGTAGTTTCTTGGGTTATTTCGATTTCAGTTTTGTTATTTCTAGTTATGTTCTGCGTAAGGAGGTTTTATCACTGCCCACTTTGAGTGATCTACATATTCAATTCTGTAATTTGCATATCTAACAGAAATGCAATATAATGTTCAGTTGAAAGCTATACCCTTTTACCTGATGAGAACAACGATTTTATATGGCATATCGTACTGCAACTAATGTTACTTCATAACAAAATATACTTAATTTAACTTGACCAAAATTACACACGTATTCCACCCCAAAATGTAAATTAAAATACTCACCTAATATACCAAATTTCATAAACTATGGAATAAGATTATAACAATGGAATGTTAAGAAAAAATTGCGTAAGTTTTTCCTAAGTGACTTTATTATTATGTTTAACTCAAATTTCTGAAAATACCCATGATATTCAGATATTAAGCACAAAAAGACTCTCTGAATGTAATTTAATCCTTTAATTACAAACGCTGGTACATTAAATCACACTATTGAGTAACATAAGAACATTTTACTGAACTTCCTTTAAAAACTCTTTTATATCTTAATAAAATGGGGGTAGAAAATATGCTTCGTAAAATTCTAGCTTTGAGAGCGATATTCTGAATTTTTTGTTTCCGGTCATATACCTTTATAAGAGATGGTTCAAAGCATTATTATTAAATATGGTGATTTTGTGTTGTTGTTTATTTGTTGATTATATCTTCTGGTCTCTAAGCAAACCGATTGTAAACAGCTAACAACTGTTTAATGTCCCCCCTCTTCCTGTGGCTCAGCGGAAAGTCTAAAACTTATAACTCTTAAAAACCGGGTTTTGATGGTAGTGGTGAGCAACCCCACAGATAGCCCATTGTGTTGTTTGTGCGCTTAACAACAAGCACACAAACAGCGTTTTAATAGTTACGGTGGATTTATAAATCATCTCATCACTGTTTGTAGATTAATACACAGATTGTCATGATTATCACTGTTTGTAGATTAATACACAGATTGTCATGATTATCACTGTTTGTAGCTTAATACACAGATTGTCATGATTATCACTGTTTGTAGATTAATACACAGATTGTCACAACTTCTTGTGAAGCTTAGACTTATCTAAGATTGTAAGTACATTAATTTATCTAAGAATGTTGTATGTCAGAATTGTAAGTGCATTAATATCTAGACCTACCTAATTTCAAAATTTAGCTAATACAGGAAATGTTTAAAAAATCCCGACTTTTCCATTTTTCCACACGTTATAGCCTTAAAATGAAGTAAGCTTTGGTGATTTTGTTTTCAACTAAAAGTACTAAAGATAGTGAAAAAAAATTATCTGTCATTTAATGTATAAAGCTGTACGTAAGTCTATAAAATTTAATGACTTCTAAAAGATCACCTTAATAACAAAGCATGACATTTTCATCGGGTCTATGAAAGAACAGCGGGTAAATTATTGTCCACGTTTCAATTAACTTAGCACGACTATTATCAGTAAGTAAAGTGTCATAAGCTACAGTCTGTCATGAGTTATCCGTAATGAAAAATAATGTCATATCAGGATTTAATACCTTTCATGTGTATTATATCCTTTGGAAATTCGACGACCAAACAATCGGTTTCGTTGTCATCACTTTATTTTTTCTTCAAGGAAGTCGGGGGTCGTATCATAAGCACTTAATGGATTAAACCTTGAGCACATCACCTTTATGTCTTACGTCGTTATAGAAAAGATCGAAAGACGGATATATTTAATACCAGATCTCAACACAAGAACAATGTGCATATTCAGTTCCTTTGTATATTGTTAGCAGAAAGCTTTAATTCAGTCTCTCTAATCATGGAAAACGAGTTAGAAACATGGACATGCGCATTTATCTTCTTTGGTCTTCAAAATAATAATTCACTTTTCTGTTTTTGTAAAACATCATGAAGCATCTTTTTTGTTGTTGTTAAAACAATGTTAATACCCTTTAGCAACTGCAAGCTATTTTCAGCTTTATATGTAACACGTGGTTTATTAATTGTTCAGTACCAAATGTAACATTGTGTGTTTCTTCTGTTTCATAAGTTTGCCAAGTGTGTATATGTACGAACCTGTTGTATACAGGATGACAATGTGTGTATTGCTTTCCAATTTCTAAACCTGATTCATGAAATATTTCACCACATTCCAAGTAACAAATTACTTGATTCTGTAACTGTATTTATTGATTATTACAACCTTCTTTCAATCTAAATTTTTTGCGTGATTTTCTCGAATAAGTCATCAAGAAATCACAATATAGTAACTGAAGTTCAGTAAAAACAGTAACAAAATCCAGCAAAACCTCTATATATCCTATCGATAGAAAACAAGAGCTAAAGGCTACAAGGACCTTATCTAAGGGTCGAAATTGTAGGGTTAGCCCTTATTCACGATGATTCTAAAATAACGAGGGTACGACAATCCGAACCTTACGTTCCCAATGCCCTTTTACAGATAACTGAAAAAAAATTATTACAGTAAAATTTATTTTCTAATACCTGTATAGGTAGCCGTATATCTAACATCACTACACGTTACTTTTGTTTTTACATTTGGTTTGTTTGTTTTTTAAGCAAAAAGCTACACAACTGGCTATCTGCGCTATGCCCAGCATCGGTATCGAACCCTAATTTTTAGAGTATAAGCCCTGAAGCTTACCATTAAGCCACCACGGAGTTTCACGTTTGAGTTATTGTTGTTGTTTTGATACAGAGCTACAAAACCATCTATGTGGATTCTGTCCAGCGCGTGAAATCGAACCCCGAATTTTAATGTTTTAAGTCCGTAAGCTTACAGTTGACTTTTAATTTATAGAAAACATTTGACTTCTAAAAACAAAAACCGTTTCTTTCAGCATCTATCTGTCACAATAATTACTTAGTTGTAACACTATTTTTCAAGCAATTTAACTTTAATGATTTTTCTTACCCAAAATTTACTTGCACTGTCTTGCAATTAACTCTTTTTGCCCAAATCGAGGTTCTTTTGAAAATGACGCTATTATATCTTACTGAAATTAGAGAGAATGGAAGTTATTGTAGATTCCAAAAAAATGTCCTTTTTTTTTCCTTGGTGCTGTTTATAAACTCAGAACACCGATTTTATTTCAAACTATTGTGAAACATTTGTCCATTGCCGTATTTTATTCTTAAGCTCTACGTTTATAAAAACGAAAAACTGAGTAATGTCTGCAATTTGTAAAATCAAACAAAGGAGAAGAAAAGTGGTGGTGCGACCATCGCATTCGTCATCGAAGTAAGCGAATCAAAGAACCATTTATGGAAAGCAATTTACACCCTCAACCGTAAAACAGAAGAAACAAATAGTTTGCTCTATTGTTCAGCTATACGATATGCAAGTTTAATATGGAAATACAAGTGTCTCTGTTCGACTTTCTGTATGAAAGAATCGTACAGCCAAAAACAAAATGGTGTTCCTGTGAAATAGAAAGGCTATACAGTAGAGTCGAAAAATATATTCTGATATCAAATTTCCTGTATTTTGGAAAAACATGTAAAACACTTGAGTATGCACAACCAATTGCATTTTAAACAGCACGAAAACGTCTACAGCATCCAGGCTGGAATGTGCAATATATTATCCTAAAACACAACCAGGTATGTTTGTTTTTATTGAGAAAACCGTTTATTACAAACCTAACAACAAAATACAACCGTAGCGTGTGTTTACGTACGAAGACGTTTTTTTTTCTTTTTAAAAACATTTGACTTCAGAAGACTTTGTTTTTGAAACTGATCTAAGAATTTACTCATCCATCACGTTTTATTGAATAACGTGAAACCGATTACACATCCATCACGTTATATTGAATAACGTGAAACCGATTACACATTTTAGTTTCGGAATTAACCTTTCTTGTTTATATACTGAAACATTTAGCTCCCTAATATGACGATGCTTTTTTAAAAGATAACGCTTATAAGAATGTACATCATTAATCCCCTGCGTTTACAATTTTAGAACAATTAAATTTCTACCACGTACTATTGGTGAGTCTTACCACGTACTATTGGAGAGTCTTACCACGTACTATTGGTGAGTCTTACCACGTACTATTGGAGAGTCTTACCAAGTACTATTGGTGAGTCTTACCACGTACTATTGGTGAGTCTTACCACGTACTATTGGTGAGTCTTGTAACTATCTATTTCTCGACGAAAACCCAATATCGAAGTTCACTGGTTAATAAAAAACACGTGAATAGTTAGAAATAATGCAGTCTCAAATTTGATAAAAGAGCTTGTTTGTGTTTCAGTAATTAATTATGTTCTTGGGCGAAGTTATTTTCTTGTAATGAGCACTGTGCCCACCGCAAGAATTGAAGCCGAAACTTAACGCTACAAGTTCTCAAACTTACCGTTGGACCACCGAGAGGCGTTTCTGGTTAAAGTTTCATTATAAATATATATATATATCTATAACTATTTCATATTTATCTTCAACAAAATATTGTTTATATACATATATATATGCATGTTACCTTACTAAAATTATTTCATATATTATGCTAAAAATGATCTTATTTTTCGTTTTCTCAAAGGGTTTTACTCGTATAATATTATATCTTTACTCGTATAATATTATATCTTTACTCGTATAATATTATATCTTTACTCGCATAATATTATATCTTTACTCGTATAATATTATATCTTTACTCGTATAATATTATCTCTTAAAATGATAAGAAAAGTGAACATTTGTACCAATCTCTCATTTTAACTGTGTGTCGGTGCTAGAATTTTACTTTTAAGGAACGAGAAATTCATTTGTTTAGAGGGGGGAAGGCGACATTCTTTCTTTGCAAGTTTTCCTCACCAAAGCTGCCTTAATATCACTCTATATATTAAAATTTATTTGATTGTATGAAGAAAAAAATTAAATAAATAAACAATTTAACGATTATCATTAAATGACTGTCTGTCGTACAATTCCCGAACATTTCTGCGGAGAATGAAGTAAAGTAGGCTTAAGTAACCTACACTGTTTTAAGTAAATTACCTATTTACATCTAGCTATAACAAGCTAAGGAGGTATCAAATAACTGAAAGACTATAAAACGAAGGAATTAGCGTGTGATATAACTTCTAAATATTAATGACTTTTAACCTTCTGGTTCACTTCATTCACTCCCTCTAGTAAGGTTTGTCGAAACTAACCTAGATATTTCTAAACACACAAAAAAACAACAAATATGTACGCATCATGTCAACATTGACTTCGCTCTAACGAATCTGAGTGGAAATTAATTATCCAGCTCTGGCGAGCGAAGCGAAGCAGAACTGAGTATAAAAACTGAAGTACAGGCGTTCTTCACATATGGACTATATATTAAGCCATACCGGTGCGGTAACTATCCGGAAAACTTTCTGTCTGTGGACGAATCTCCTAAAGGAGTTGACCGATCCAGACCAAACTTGGCTTGCTAACTTAATAATTTAAAAGCAACTCAAATCGTTATTACACTTTCCTGTATATCGTTACTGCAGTAACTATTGTAGATAGTTGAGTTTCAACAAAACTCGCACCACAACAAAATTCTACAAGTTCAAGATT
>NW_013666367.1:361427-370211 GCF_000517525.1 Limulus polyphemus
GCTATTGCTGCTGTGTAAATTAAGACTGTAAATAAAATGTTCAGCATTTGGGCTTGTTTCCCATAACAACGAAAATATACAGTAATAAAATATTCAGTTACAATGAGGAGAATAAAGATATTGCTGCTGTTTAAACTTCCTGCTCTTTTCTGATTCACACCATTTAAATTGCGGTTTATACTAGGCTTAGAATTAGTGCTTAAGCCTGAATTAGAGAAGTATTTCATAATTAAAATATTTTAGGATATTTATTACATCTTCATGTAGAATATATTTTTCCGTAGAAGCAAAATTCAAAATTATTATTAAATTTAAAGCATTAAATGAACAAAATTCAGACAGTAGAAATCTTAACCACATCTCTACTGTGAAACTGGCTGCTTTGAACAAGAAGGGACGCAACTGCTTTGTCATTTCTGCCAAGTTTCTCTACTTCTACACCTCCTCACTACCGATCCGCTTTTCCTATCGACAAACCTCGGAGAGATTTTTTTTTCATTTTTAGCCAGTTGCAGTCTTCTTAAGAAGGAAAAGAAAAACATGCAAAACTTTTAAGGTAAGACATTTAAAGTGCATTACAAGAGCTTCAAAAACAAAGCCCATTATGGACTGAGAGTTCACTTTTACTTGTAGACTTTCACCGGATCTGTCGGACTTTCACCATGGGCTGAGTTGGGTATGCACTTTACCTCTCAAAAAATTAATCAAGTTGTAAAAGCAACTCACATAAGAAAATAATAACCTTCAGATTAACGAGTTTTTCTATACCATTTACTGCCGAAGGGATTTACACAAACCTTATGCATTGGTACAGAACTTGGAAAACCCTCGCTTCTTCATAACGCCAGCCTTTGGTTCTGCTGTTGTATTGTATTGCACTTTGGCACCATGTGCTTCTATTTTGTCAGAATTAATTATAGTCCTATTATTTGTAGAAGAAAGGGCATCCCTCATGTGACCTCTCTTTATTTCAATATGAATCCAAGACAGCATACATCTAATTGGCAAAGAGTCATCTGTTTGTCTTCCGTTTAGATGAGTAGTTCTTTGGTATTCTGTCAATATTTTGACACTTCATCATTACCACCATGTTGATCTGGGATCGTCACTGGATTTCTGACTGCTGTATTGTTATCAATTTCTAACTAATCATGCACATTGTTTTTGTAAGTATCTGCCTTCGTAGACCCATTACACCACATGATGTTCAGCATATTATTTTTTAAGTACCTGCTTTCATAGACACGTTACACCACATGAGGTTCATGCATATTGTTTTCATAAATACCTGCCTTCGAAGGAAATTGACACTATATAGGGTTTCAACTCTATTTCCACCCACCGGATTTTATTCTCTTTAACTTTCAACATGACGTCGATCATAAGCTTGTTAAACGTTCGCTTTTTCTCGAGCATTGTATTCTGTCAGTTATGTGTAGAAAACGAGAATCCAACCTTAAAAGGCAGTTGTGATATGTATTCTTATTATTTCATGTATTTGTAACAACCCTGAAATCTTACAAACTACATTGCCTTCTGGATGAAACAATACACACGACTAGGCCTATCACAATCCATGAAAAAAGAAGGTTTTAATCATGAATAACAAGTCTATCTACACTTCATTTCCTCACGACTTCTCGAGGTGAATTCATTTAAAACGTCTAGCAAACAGAAAATTCCCCTATACACACACTTCTCCGTCTAGCTGATCTTGTTTCAAATCAAATCGCATTCTCCTTCAATGGCGTCTGTTGGTGTCGCTATCGGTACAAAATAGAACCGTTACTAGCAAATTTGGTTGTCGGTTATAATGAAAAGCAACTTTTTGAGCAGTATACTTACAATACGCCACAGGTATATTGATGACATTGTTAGTCGGTTATAATAAAAAGCAACTTTTTGAGCAGTATACTTACAATACGCCACAGGTATATTGATGACATTGTTTGTCGGTTATAATAAAAGCAGCTTTTTGAGCAGTATACTTACAATACGCCACAGGTATATTGATGACATTGTTAGTCGGTTATAATAAAAAGCAACTTTTTGAGCAGTATACTTACAGTACGTCACAGGTATATTGATGACATTGTTGTTATAGCTTCAATGTATAGAGAAAATATAGTCACATTTTTACAGTCACCTGTTTTCTTCATGCCTTCCAATTCACACACACACAGTTCCAGCTAAAAACTTTTCTTCCTAGATATCATAGTTTATAATTCACACACACACAGTTCCAGCTAAAAACTTTTCTTCCTAGATATCATAGTTTATAATTCACACACACACAGTTCCAGCTAAAAACTTTTCTTCCTAGATATCATAGTTTATAATTCACACACACACAGTTCCAGCTAAAAACTTTTCTTCTTAGATATCATAGTTTATAATTCACACACACAGTTCCAGCTAAAAACTTTTCTTCTTAGATATCATAGTTTATAACAATAATAACCGAATCGCTACTAGCATATATTGTAGAAAAATCGACTCTTTTCTTCCTAGATATCATAGTTTATAACAATAATAACCGAATCGCTACTAGCATATATTGTAGAAAAATCGACTCCTATTCGTACCTTCGTCTTGGTTCTTCACATTCATACAATATTAAAAATTCCAGTATTTACTCTCAATTCCTAATGCTAAGCGTATTATGTAGTGAAGGTTTTGTTACTAAACAAAGCTGTCCCAACTCTCTAATGTCCAATGATGCCTTAAAGCCAGTTAATAAAACTCGTGAATAATCACTTCGTTCAGACTCGAGAGATGACAAAGATCGCATTTCTCTAGTTCTGACACATCATCCAATCAATATTGTAATCACGAAGAAATAAGAAATGCTCACATACGATCTTACCATCAACACAATGTTTAGTGATCAACCCTTAATGTCCTAAAGATATGACGCTAATATTGCAACTTTACTGTACACAGTGCGTTAACATGTAGTAACCATACATAGAATACACTTGTTAACCGCAGATGTGAACCTTCTTGATGCGTCACTTATAAATACTTTAACAACACTACACAAATATTAGTATCTAATGTCATTTCCTGCTTCTCACTATCCCGTTTATTCTATAATCTACAAACGTGTCTAACAGCTATACTTTGAACAAACAAAAATTTCAGGGTTCGATTCCCCGCAATGGGGAAGGGAGCAGATAGCCCATTGTGAAGCTCGCGCTATACAAACAAATAACCTTTCCATACGTTTAATGCACATGCACTTAATTATACTGACCGTTATTTACAAGTTTAAATTTACCGTTTATTCGCCTGTTATTTATATTTATCTTATTTTTCTAACTTTTTCTCATTGATGAAATACTACAAGATACTTAAGTTACTCAGTATTGTTAACCTGCACATATATTGTTGTTACACGTGTACATTAGCTTATATGCTATAATTTAACCTCGTGTTATTCTATCCACTATGTGTTGTGAAGTTTCAACCTTCAATGGTCTACTGTTACTTCTAATAAAGAGTAGTAGTTAAACATCTTGACTATGATAATAAGTACAGATTTTTCCAGCAGTATAGCAATTAGAACACAACCCTTCTTTCTCCTATCGTACAATATGAAGTTAGGGCAGCAAATTTGCTTCAAGCAAAATTAATTAAGATCAGCTAGTTCGTTTACGAAATCCATTTCAGATGGCAATTCAACCAAGTATTGTTAGTCGCATGTCCAGTAATTTCTTGACCAACTTCAAACTTGTAATGACTTTATCAAGAGCTTCTTTGCGTCCACTCTTTTCTGATCATAAATCATGTATACTAAAACACTCTCATTGTTTTTTGTTTTGTTTTTTTAGTGTCATTTTTCTCTTCCTGTATACACTTACATATTATAAACAAATGATATGTTAATATTACAACAAGTCTATATTTGGATGTCATATTTTCCAGATTTATTTGGCATATATGGTTTGATGGAGCATCTGTCACGGAAGTGATTAGTTGCCCATCACTGACCACGTTTTCTGGTGGCACTTAACAATGCCTAAGGGTCTGCACCCATTGATTCGAGATGTTTTTTATGGGATCATACATTACCTTTGTGTGCTTTTTTTCTTATTTCTTCACCATTACCTAATCGATGGCATATTGAATTTTATGATGTGTGATGGGTCAATGTTTGTGAAAATAAATGGTCTACCATTATCCCGATGCCAAATCTGTTTCATGGTTCCGTTATTTGACTCATGAACATCACAAACACAACTAAGAAACATTGAGGTTTGTTAAAATTCAAATCGTTTGTTTGTTCATTTTAGTGCTATTATTCATGAATAAACTGAATTCAGATAACATACTATATGATATATTTCTTCTTCCATATTTAGTTTTTATCTATTTAAAATAATGATACTTATTTTACTATATTATACGAAAATGTTGCCAAGATACAAAGATAAAACCTTATAATTCTGTGTATTAGACTCTGAAATATGTATGTGTTGTGCTTGATATTTTATCAAAGATTTGGATTGAAGGTTTGAGTTAAACAAATAGATACCAGAAATTGACATCAAAACGAAATAAATTCGAGACGGCTATTTATTGTATCTCTACATGGTATATTATATTATTTCTTATAGTTCATTTTGTCTATAATTAAATATACATTTTGTTTTATTAATGCTAAATCACATAATTTTATGATTGTCTTGTTTTCTTAAGAATTTCTTCTTTTGAGTAAACTTCAATAAATTAATAACAAAATTTCTAATATACCCATTTCATGTTCCGTGTAAAGAGTTTTATTGATTTGCCCAGGGTTCTATTAAATTTTCTTCACCTACCATTAGTGTTGTAAATAAACTCATTATTTCAATTTGCCATTTCCATTACTCAGTTACGTAATCTCTCCTCTTTAAAGATTCCACTCAGCTGTAAGCATAAAGGTTTATAAGGTTAATTTTCTGAGTGAGCAAAGTGCAGATAGCTCATTGTGCGGATTTGCACTTAAAAAACAAAAAAATTCTTCTTTGGAAGATTCTTTTTATTGGTTGTTCTTTCCTAATTAGAGTCTTATTGTACATTTATTTTGAAGGTTTATTATTAAGAACAAAATTGCACAATGGATGATCTGTGCTATGCCTCGCAGGAATCAAAATCCGATTTTTGAGTGTTATTACCCCTCAGAGGTGTCGTGGAGTTTTCCTCACATCAATTTCTATTAACAGATATTGGTCTGAATGTGGCCAACCAATCAGCGTGCCGGAGCGTGGATCAAAAGGTCCAACGTTCGAGCCCCAATACGCCACTAAACTGATCAGCATTCAAGAAGTGGAGGACATTACAACTACGACAGTTTAGAGTAGCTGCACAGGCTGCGGTACTGCTGACTGGTTGTTCTACCTTTGGTCAACAATTCTAGATTGGGAATGGCTATGTTTTACCTAGTAACAATCTAGGTTGAGCTACTTCACGACTTTATGAACACCGATTTTATGCATGCAACTTCATTCATTGATCACGATAACTATGTTCTACAGTGAGTGAAATGTTATGATCTGCAAAGATGTCTACAATTATCAAAACATTGATTACAAGCGTATGCTCAATAACACATCATTTGCACTTCATTGCACTTGATGGATCATCAAATGCCTAACTCGCCGACAAATAAGCTGAGTGAGGAGTGTCATTATTCAAATTCATCGGATACAGTATATTCAATAAGTAAATAAATATCTAAGTTACCTCCGATTCTGGGTGATTTCTCTTTTAATATATTCTTACTTTTTAACATATAGTCTAAAACAACCTAATTATAATGACAATAAAGTGGGACTATGAAACGCGAAACGATATTCTTTAGATACGTTATAAATTTTTCATTTCAAATCTTGTAAACTATTGGTGAGTAGACTTGATATGTTGTAAAATAAACAAGTGAAACGTAGAGCTGAATTATTTAACTAAAGATCAATATGGAAACCAAAACCAACTTTTAGTCAACCTTATTTCTGCACTGTTGATATGTTTGACAAGTATTTCCTGATATATAAAGTTTTCAAAGTTGTAGGAAAGCAAAATATGAATTTTACAGAAAATGGTGCCCCCTAGTAGCACAGCGGTATGTCTGCGGACTTACAACGCTAGAATCCGTGTTTCGATACCCGTGGTGGGCAGAGCACAGCTAGCCCACTGTGTAGCTTTGTGCTTAATTACAAACAAACAGAAAATAGCTTGATGTTAAACTTTATGTTAGTTAAGTATACGTACATTTCGACAGCCAATAGTAATACGAAAATAGGAATATTTCCTTTCCGATTGGTTTACATCCGAAACTGATTTCTCCCGAAAAATAACTGACTGCGGTGTCCGGACTTGTTGTCAAATGTACTGTTACTTGTTAAAATTATTTCAATGACAAGTGTATAGGATACGTGCGAATCTACCTTGCTTCTATATAAATATTTAGCTTTTCTCTGCTGTAACTGTCCCATTGAAAGAGAATCAATATAGTCGTTTTTAATAACTGACATTTTTTTATATTTATTATTTACCTAAACCGATACATTTTAAATAAGGTAGAGTGGATAATATCATTCCAAATATCACAAAACTGAAAGTATTGGAAACAAATTGCATACTGTGCACGAATAAGATATTGAATACTTTAAATATATACTAGGTCGTCAATAAATTAATGTCGCTTTTTTAGATGAATTATCCCCGAACAACTTATATATCAAAACAACACATTTATTAAATGAAATAGTCTCCGTTCTTATCGATGATGCTTTTCCATCTTACATTCAAGCTGTTAATGCACTGTTTAAAGAAATCACTTGGCTTTGAAGCAAAAAATATATCCTCTTTAACACCTTCCATATTTGCATACATTTTCCCATTAAGATGATGTTGCAGCGAGCAAAAAAGATCGTAATCTGATGGTGCCATATCTGGAGAATATGATGGGTGGGGGAGAACTTTCCAACCCAACTCCACAACCTTGTGTTGCGTCAAACGTGCCACATGTGGACGTGCATTGTCGTGGAGAAGAAGAACGCCTTTCCTATTGATGAGTGAAGGGCGTTTCTGATGAAGAGCTTGATTTAAACATTACAGTTGTTGACTATATATCTCTGCACTGACAGTTCGCTGTGGATTGAAGATTTCGAAATGAATTACTCCTTTGATATCCCACCAAATGCAAAGTATCACTTTCTGCAGATGGAGTCCAGGTTTTGGGGTCGAAAGTGGTTTTTGTCTAGGACAGAGTTATTGTTTTTGGCTTTTAATTTTCGCATAGAGAATCCATTTTTCATCACCGGTGATAATTCTATCCAAAAAATGGTTCATGCGCATTACGCGCCAGAAGAGACGAAGCAACGTTCACACATGATCATCGGAGGGTTCTTGAGGCACCCAAACACCTTCTTTAAGGAGTTTTCCCATATTCATTATATGTTTACATATTGTTTTATGAGAGACGTGTAATTTCAGGGCCATTTCACGGGTATGTTGCCTTGGGTTAAGCTCAACAAGCGTCTACAGAGTATCAATATCAATTCCAACATGTCACAGTTTTGAAGGCTAAAGTCACCTGAACGAAACTTGCTGAACCATCGTTGACACTTACGAACGTTCAAAACATTTTCATAAACTTCTATGATATTCTTTGTGGCTACAGAGGTGTTGCTTACCTTCTTGTTTTCAAACAACATTACATGCCGAATGTGTATCTCGTCGTGTGCCATCACTATAAGGGATTAGAGTATACTAAACTTTACACGTTATATAAGCTACACTAACGTGATGTTTAGGCGGTTCATTTAACTAATATACGTGATGTACGTTTATTCTGGTGTGGTTAATGAACGAGTTCCAAAACGTGACATTAATTTCTTGACGAACTAATATATAATGACGTCATAGGATGAACAATGTTATATTTGAACATAACTTGAACATATTGTAAGTGATTTATAAGTTCAACTACCTAATGTCTATCTAACTTGTAGTAAATAATACTTTGTTATCATTTTGAAATTACTAGGATGAGTACTATTATAAGTGATATTTAAGGCTATAAACTAAAAAACTCAGTGATTTACGCACAGAGTATGCGTACTAGTCAGGTGGAATAAAACATTTTATCAGTTCCATAGAGACGAACATGAAGAATGGAAATTAATCATTAGTCTGAGGATAAGCACGTGTCACTTTAATGAAAGCTTTGGTGAATGGAAACATGCGTGTTAGTCAGGTGGAATAAAACATTTTATCAATTACATAGAGACGAACATGAAGAATATAAATTAATCATTAGTCTGAGAATAAGCACGCGTCACTTTAATGAAAGCTTTGGTGAATGGAAACATGCGTGTTAGTCAGGTGGAATAAAACATTTTATCAATTACATAGAGACGAACACGAATAATATAAATTAATCATTAGTCTGAGGATAAGCACGTGTCACCTTAATGAAAGCTTTGGTGAATGGAAACAATTAGAAATAATCCGTCATTGGACAAAATTACCTAAAACTGTCAGCTACTCTGACGATGAAGCATTAGCATGTAACTCTTGGATAAAGTATTGTTCTTTAAAAAAGAATATCTTCCCTTATTTCTTAAATCATTAATTTAAATACTTTAACAACGCTTTCATTAAATTATTCAGTGTTGAATTAAATCAATAATTTAAATACTTTAACAACGCTTTCATTAAATTATTCAGTGTTGAATTAAATCAATAATTTAAATACTTTAACAACGCTTTCATTAAATTATTCAGTGTTGAATTAAA
>NW_013666367.1:370959-384176 GCF_000517525.1 Limulus polyphemus
AAAACTCTTTCATATGTTTATTTGTTTTTGTTAGTGTGGTCAGGCCTGCTAGACTTCCTGATATACAGTTTATTATTAACAACTCGGGTTCAGTTCTTTATAGTTCCTCACAAAACTCTTTCATATGTTTATCTGTTTTTGTTAGTGTGGTCAGGCCTGCTAGACTTCCTGATATACAGTTTATTATTAACAACGCGGGTTCAGTTCTTTACAGTTCCTCACAAAACTCTTTCATATTCATAAGATAATATCTTTGTGCGTGTAGGAATTTTGATAAACATCGGTGTACGTGAATGCACATAAGAAATAATTCACATTTTGGGCTTAAAAAGTTTGAAATAAGCATACATAAGCAGGTACACTCATGTCTTAAACTGCTTCATATATATTTTGCAATAATTAGTGTTAAAGAATTAAAACATTCTACGAATTTCATTGCAAGAAATTCACGCTATTTGTTCTACCAGTCTCATAGATTTTGTTATGCTTATACGTTATGAATTTTGTAACATTTGAAGGCTTGGCTTTGTGACATAAGTATTGTTGTATTAGTCACATTGTATAGCTAGGAATTAGACCACCAAACAATCAAAAGAAATTGATATGAACAAGTAATGGATAAACTAGCGAGTCGCTTGAGCTGGAAGTCATAAGTAATGATTATAATTATCAATAGCCTTTAAAAATACTGTTTGTATAGCTAGGAATTAGACCACCAAACAATGAAAAGAAATTGATATGAACAAGTAATGGATAAACTAACGAATCGCTTGAGCTGGAAGTCATAAGTAATGATTATAATTATCAATAGCCTTTAAAAATACTGTTTGTATAGCTAGGAATTAGACCACCAAACAATCAAAAGAAATTGATATGAACAAGTAATGGATAAATTAACGAATCGCTTGGGCTGGAGGTCATAAGTAATGATTATAATTATCAATAGCCTTTAAAAATACTGTTTGAATTTTATTAATTTCTTTATTCTGGCACAAACACACTTCACATTTAAATATCTACCTAATGTATATTACAAACCGATCGTTCTGAAATTACTGGGAGAAGCACTGTCAAAGTAACATTTTTCAAGTGTTAACAGTCTAAAAAGGTTATTTGATACAAGAGAATGTGTATCATTATGCTATAGTAATACCATTATAAATTAGATACAAACGATCCTGAATAATAGAATTAAGTCACTTCAGTTGCTCCAACCTTATTTTGTTTGTTCTATATTTTCTTAAAATTTTATCATCTGATTGTTTTTTAATTATTTAATTGAAGTTTTGTATGATAGAAACTTTGACATACACTTATTTGATAAACAAAATAGGTTCCACTTCTTATGTTAAACAAGACAATATTGGCTATAAATCAAAATGTGACATTACTACGGTAAAGTAGTTTATTAATAGTGAGGGTTTCCAGCCAAAGTTTGAGGGTTGAATTCACAAAATATTCGCATTGATTTCGTACCAGAAACAGACAAAAACGACACAAGTTTTGCTATCGTTGTTATGTGAAGTGAAAACTTTACTATATTAAAATGTTGTGTACATAGAGAAGGATAATGACGCTTACCTGTGTTGTAATGGTTTCCTTGTTGTTTTTGTTTTTTAATTATTATTATTATTACATTACTTCTGTGCTTATACCACGCATTCGTGGATCCCATTTGTTAATCACATAGCTGTTAATAGCCTACTTCTTAGAATGTATAGTAAACAAGTTAAATACGCGCGTGATACATTAGAGGTGTTTCACCGCAAGACCCAATGGGACAGCATTTATATACCTTCACTTGGCTACCGCGATAAACTTGAGAAGAAACTTTGTTATTAGCTACTGTAGAGTTATTATAATAAATACTTGAGCGCTCTTTCAACATTCGTTGTTTTCGACAGTAAATTACGTTAGAATGAAAATTAAATACATAAGTACAATTTTGGGGTGAAAGTGATAATGATAATTTCTTATGTTGAAGAAATTTCTACCGGATGATAAAAAAATCGATAATAGGCCCAAAGTTACTTTCATATGGAGCGTTCGCTACTGAATGCTAACATCACATCGTTAGTCTACAGAAGCTCTAAGCAATGTTTTTCACAGCTTAATGGTAAATCGATTGTGGCATGTTCGTCGAAAGCATATGCTTGAAAAAAATAACATATAGTGTTTTGTTGTATCTTGTACCAACTACAACAAAAACTGTCAAATAATAAATAATGATGAAAAATATATAATTGTGACATCACCAGTAAATGGCCTATTTCGTGTCACCTTTCGGAAAAGAAAAGAACTAATTTAACTTGAAACTGACGCCTCTAGGGAAATAAGTGTTGAACAATAAATATGATATTTTTGGATTATCTACGAATACGTTTGTGGAAATGTTGTTCAGCTGGTCTGAAAGAAGGGCAGGTTTCATCTTCAAAATATTCGGTTTCATAAACTATATTTCTTAATTGTTTCTTCTTTAACAATTAACCACTTATAACATACATAAACAACATGTGGAGTAACAGCACCTGTTGTTTAGAACTTTTAGATAAGAAGCCTTGATCACATTCCACTTACTTTTAGGTGTTACATATAAACGTTTTCCAATAAATGCGATCATTTTGTGATTGTTTATACCCGCGTATTTTGTTTTTATATTATACATGCAAATAAGTAGAATTTGTTATATGAAAAGAAATCATGTTATCATGTTTAAGCATGATGAGAGTAGGCTACGTTATACTTGTCTAAAGGCTAAAACATGTTGTTATTATGTTCTACTGATGAGATTTGGTTATATTATATCTGTATTTATGGCTCAGTGTTAGTGGGTTGGATGAGCAATGTATAACAATTTTTTACTTTATCCTAAAAAAAACAGCAGTTGTTTAATCTATTGTTGACACGTGACGAAAGACTAATTTAAATTTCAAAGGATGTATGCTCAGTTCAAAGTCCCATAATGCCTTGTTCTTAACCGTCACTCGATGGAAACGTTGGCATAACTGTAAGTGAGAAATGTTGATGGAATATTGTGGAATATTATATAGAAGTTTTAAGGTTTAGAACGCTGACAGCTTTCATTTTATCCTTGTTAAAGCTCACGATAATTCATTTCTGCCTAACTGTGCATATGTCAGATGTTTCATGCATGCGTTGGTTTAACTGTACTTGTTACGTTCATGGTGTAATAACTGCTGTTTCACAAGCGTTGTTTTTGTTTTTTTAGGATAAAGTAGTGTTTCATGCATACTTTGGTTTAACTGTACTTGTTACGTTCATGGTGTAACCAACTGCTGTTTCAAAAGCGTTGTTTTTTTTTGTTTTTTTAGGATAAGGTAGTGTTTCATGCTTACTTTGGTTTAACTGTACTTGTTACGTTCATGGTGTAACCAACTGCTGTTTCAAAAGCGTTGTTTTTTTTTGTTTTTTTAGGATAAGGTAGTGTTTCATGCTTACTTTGGTTTAACTGTACTTGTTACGTTCATGGTGTAATAACTGCTGTTTTAAAAGCGTTGTTTTTTTTTAGGATAAGGTAGTGTTTCATGCATATTTTGGTTTAACTGTACTTGTAATAAAGAATAATATGGGGCATGTTCATATAGTCCAAGATGAAAAATGAAAAGTACGTATTCTAATGAGATAGCGGTCAAATACATTGTGCCACTGGCTCCGAGTTGACAACGGAGGTAATATGGATGGCGAAGGTAAATGGCTACTTGGGTATTTGTGGTTGGATGTTATACGTTCGAACACTTTGCAAGAAGGCTCAGATTATCTTATTTCATCGGCGTAATCTTTACTAATGCTTGAACAATGAATGATTAGGAGGCTAAAAATAGTATTATTGCTTACGCTTAACAGTATGTGGAACGAGAGGGTAAGGGAATCAAATATTACGTCATGCTCGTCTCACATTTTTATAAAATTAAATGCTGTTGAGTGGAAAAGGTCACACGGTTATAGCTAAGAGCGTGAGTACATCTAAATCAAGGGTAAATAATCGTATAGGGTCATCAAACTTATTACATTTATTTTCTTCACGTATTTTAAAATATTTTGTTTTTGCAAATGATAGTTATTCAATTCAACCAGAATCTGGAATTTCGTTAAATTAATTAATTACCATTTTCAAAAGTTTCTCATATCTCATAGAAGTTTGGATATTTCATTAATCACTCCATCAATTAATGATTTAACCCAGAACCCAGGAAATGACAAAGTGATAACTTCGTGTTAGTCAAATCTAATGAACTTTATATTTCCAATCTATGTTTCATCTCCAGACCGTGTAAGCTAAAGGTTGGGAATGTTTAAGTTTCTTACATTTTAGTAACTTCGCAAACGTAGATCACTCCATCAATTAATGATTTAACCCAGAACCCAAGAAATGACAAAGTGATGACTTCGTGTTAGTCAAACCTAATGAACTTTATATTTCCAATCTATGTTTCATCTCCAGACCGTGTAAGCTAAAGGTTGGGAATGTTTAAGTTTCCTACATTTTAGTAACTCCGCAAACTTAGATTGCGTCTTGGATGAAGTTTAGGCTTAAATTTTTACATCTTTTTTTACTCCCTTCGAGGTCTAATACGAACAGCAGTCTACAGAAAATTGAGTAACTCTTGTGTGAGTGAGTGAGCTGAGCGACTGCTTAAGGTGCAGACAGCGAAATGTTGTTGTTGACATTTTGTTCCAGTGTGATACGAGTATCGACTCTTCATCAAGGGCCGTAAAAATAGCACGTAGAAAGTGGCGAAGAGCAAGGATTTTATGTCTACAGAAAACTTTTTTGCTTAAGGCAGCAAGACCTTAAGCTACGCAGCTTTACCTAGTTAAGTTATTTTTTCATGTACGAAGAAAAATAAGAGATGTTTCAGACTGTTTAAAGGATTGAAAATTCGAAGCAACAATATCAAAGTACATTATTTTAAATGTTCAGAAAGTAAATCTAGTCTGATGAAGTTTATCTTGTATATACAAATTCACCTGGTTTTTATATAATATTTTGACTGCCTTAAACTGGACTCACTTACCAGTTTTTTCTATAAAAGTTTCACCAAAACTTATTTTTAAAACGTTGTTTAGGATAACTTTAGAAAACTTAGTCATACTTACGGTTTATTATTGTTATCCATATTAGTGATTTATTTTCTTCTTGCTAAACTAATTTTTATTTTAAGTTTGCATTATTATTCAAAGTTCACATATTTTGCTTGCAACTATATCGGTTACTACGTTCTTCACCTCGTATAAACAAACGGTTCATTAGGTAACGTGACGGGCTGTGGAGCCGAGGATCTGTGGTTCGTACTCCGTTACATTGAAACGAAAATCGCATTCTGCACTTTGGAGCTATGTATATATATAAGAATGACGTAAATTGCCCCCCCCCAGTGGCACAGCGGTATGTCTGCGGACTTACAACGCTAGAAACCGGGTTTCGATACCCTTGGTGGGTAGAGCACCATTTTGTAGCTTTGTGCTTAATTACAAACAAACAAACATGTGACGTAAAATCCCCTATTTGACTAGAGTAATCCACTGCTGACTGTAGGTGATGTTGACTAACTCCCTTCCCACAAGTCCATTACCTCAAAATTAGAGACAACTTATGAAGAAATTTTCCAATTTCGCTTTGCTTGATGTTCAACAAACAATCTAACAAAACTATCGTTTTGTCTTTATTTCAGGGTGGTAGAACGAGGGTTAGTTGGATGTCAGTTTTTTTCTGTGGCAATATAATTTTATTTACTGAAAATCATTGGATCGGAATCAAACTCGAAACTTCCCGCAAGGCAAGTGAGTGCTCTGTCATTGCTAGCAAGGCACTTTTTAACCATCCAAAACGCTATAGTGCTACATTTTTTTCCACTTCTGAGAGTTCGTCAACAAGACTGCAGGAAATATTTCTTCTTTCATAGACTCTTGCACTTTATACATAAACATGATTTAATATGAATATTCCGGTGGCTCAGCGTTAAGTTTATATGCTAAAATTCGGTGTTTGTTCCTCGCAGATACCCCATTAGGTATCTTTTCTTTGAAACAAACAGCCTCCCAGTGGCACATCGGTATGTCTGCGGACTTATAACGCTACCAACCGGATTTTGATACCCTTGGTGGGCAGAGCACAGATATCTCTTTGTGCTTGTTAACACACAACAACTGAAACAAACAACCTCCCAGTGGCACAGCAGTGTGTCTGCGGACTGCTACAAACCGGGTTTCGATACCCTTGGTGGGCAGAGCACAGATATCTCTTTGTGCTTGTTAACACACAACAACTGAAACAAACAAAGAGAATAACAAATTCTTTCAAAACGTCGTAATATCATCGGTATTGGAAATATTATCACTGCTTTTTTATTCTTAAAAATCGAGATATGCAAAACAGCTTGTTAGAGTCTCTCTATTCTTTGTTTTTTTATTAATTCCAGCTCATACTTATAATTTTTTCTTCTTTCACTGTATTCGTTAACGTGAACAAAAATGTCATAATATTAGTCTTAATTTCCCTTAAGGCCAGCTTACACACCAAAATATACTTTTCAATTAATGCATGCACGTGGATTCAAGAAATATTTTATATTTGGTGAATGAATTTAGTATATTAAGACCGTCGAACAGGTACGAAATTTATCAAAGTATGCGAGACTTGTTTGTTTAACTGCACAAAAAGTTAACCAAACATTCCTTTAAGCACAAAATAATCGTGATCAAAATTGGTACAGAAAGAACATAAGAAGGGAAGGATGATGAAGAAGAAATGTTGATATCCCTTAACCTATAGGAAGACAAACTTTAAAAACTAAATTACTTTCTAAGTTTTCTCTTCAATTATTCAGTAGGTATTTCTACAGTTCTTTAAAATCATTTTGTCATCAATTTTTTAACAAAACCACAATGATTTTGGAATACGGTTTTGTGTTTGTGTTGAATACCTGTCTTTAAATGGTTCGCGTTAATGTTAAGGAGATTGGAATCAGAATTTAAGACTCTTGGTGACTCAAATGCTTTTTAGCAACCTGTCGTTTAAATTCCACATCACTAGGTGTTAACGCTTAGCATAATGTTAATAACCCATTTATATTTAAAAATTAAAGTGGCGCTCTCTAGTAGCAAGACGTGAATAAACAGATAAATATATACATATATATATGACACATTCTTTTCAAGTTTAATAAACTATTATATAACAACATTTATTGCAGAGTGCATTCAATTGAAGCAAACATAGCGTCCTCTACATGGAGCGTTTGAATCTAATTTAGTATTATTTCTACAGTTCAATATTATTCAACTATTACAATTTTCAAGTATAATTTTCTAAATTAAACAAAATATATATTTTTCTAAAGAATGTTGAACGTTACATTTACAATTAAATTACTAAGATTTAGGGTTATTTTTATTGATCTTAGATATAATATAATAAGCACATTCACCTTGCAATTTCAGAAATTCTAACAGTAGTATTTCTACACAAACGTGTTTTTACTCAAAACGGTACAATGAAGCCATAAAAATGTTCGATATAAGTAAAATAAAATTCAGTTTTTGCTTCCTTCTCAGGCAACATTGTTTTTATTAAAGCGAAATTTAATGTCACTGTAAGTACAAAATAATCTATATTTAATCTTCTAATTCTCAACTGTTTTTTCCACCGGAGTTATAAAAATGTTTGGTACATCTCTGTCATTTGAGTAGATGTTTATTTAGTAGTTATTTCTAACTTGATTGGATCTGGACTATTTTATTATCACGAGCAATAATGTTTGCATATAATATAGTATACGCAATTCGTAATCTAGAAAGCATAGCGTTGTAATTTTGCCTGCATTACACCAATGCAATACAGTAAAACCTTAGAGTATGACTAACCAAGCGCAAACTAAAGTTAGCTCTTTAAAGATAGCATTATCGTTACTAAGGAATTAGAGATCAATCATCATTGACTTACCTTCCGCAAAAAGTACTGTAAGCCAAACCCAAATCATCTTGTAGAATGTAATCCAGTAGCCCACCAGCAGCTAAGTCTACACTCTAAACTAGGCGTGTGTCTACTGAACTCTGTCGATAACTGGAGCTTGTGGCACAACTTTTGAGAGTGATAGTACAATCGAGAGTGGCGCCATCTATACTACTAAAAGTATATATAGATTGTGTATAGTGTTTCACATTGGACACTCAAATTATTAGGTTTTATCATTAATGAGACAGCGGGTGATCGTATATTGCCAATGTAAGCTAAATACATGCGGGAAGAACCCGCCTTAATCACCGCCTCTCTCGCTCCTAGTAAAAAGTTGTTCGTGCATAATTCATTACACAATGTTGCAGTCTGTCCGCTTCCCTAAGACAACATGGAGTTAACAAAAATAAGAGAAGTAAAATAACATGAAACTATTTGTGCCCTAGCGCGTATCGTGTTGTATTGTATGTTATCTCTGTTTATGGAGACATTCCATGAATAATATACTTAACCATAACAACGTATTCTCCAGGTTTCATGTGTTCTCCTGGACGTTTATTACTCTAGTGGCTGTGACAACTACGTTGTAGTACTGCTCTTGCATTCTTATTGATGTATAAGCATAGCAAACTGTTCCTGTTACGTTATTTCTTTATCGGCAATCTACTAAGTTGACCAAGTAGGTTTGGTACCAAGATAGACTAATAATTTTTTGGCTCCTCATACCAAATTAAGCTTTATTAGCCAATTTTTCTATACATTGTTAGACGTCTAAACAAAAAAGATAAGAATCTTGCGGACTCACTCATCCTGTATGACGTGACTTCTGAAAGTTGGAAAGTTACGTAACTGATAGGTTCTGTGTGGATAACGCAAAACTCCAGTTGCGTTAGACAACGCAAATTATACATTGACTTGTAGACGCTTATAAGCTCAAAAATACGATGAGAACCAATTTAAAATACGTAAACATAATCGCAAGTATAATTTTCGTATTTCCTGTGGCATTGGTCATTAATGTACGGTAACAAAACTCCAGAGTTTTCTGGATAGCTCAATGTTTTAACCTCTTGAGATACACTTTTATCAAAGCTCTTTCGAAAGCTTGTGTACATGTATCAGATGGAATGTCGCTTTCATAGTTCTCTTTCGTAACCGTAACCTTTACTTTACGGATGAAGATTTCGCTCATTATTGGTGCACGTCAATGATTTTAATAAACCCCTACTTACTTTAAGATATCATTGGTGCACGTCAATGATTTTAATAAATCCCTACTTACTTCAAGATATCATTGGTGCACGTCAATGATTTTAATAAACCCTACTTACTTCAAGATATCATTGGTACACGTCAATGATTTTAATAAACCCCTACTTACTTCAAGATATCATTGGTGCACGTCAATGATTTTGATAAACCACTACTTACTTCAAGATATCATTAGTGCACGTCAATGATTTTGATAAACCACTACTTACTTTAAGATATCATTGGTGCACGTCAATGATTTTAATAAACCCCTACTTACTTCAAGATATCATTGGTGCACGTCAATGATTTTAATAAACCCCTACTTACTTTAAGATATCATTAGTGCACGTCAATGATTTTGATAAACCACTACTTACTTCAAGATATCATTAGTGCACGTCAATGATTTTGATAAACCACTACTTACTTCAAGATATCATTGGTGCCGGTCAATAATTATAATAAATCCCTACTTACTTCAAGATATTATTGGTGCACTTCAATGATTTTGATAAACCCCTACTTACTTCAAGATATCATTGGTGCACGTCAATGATTTTAATAAACCTCTACATACTTCAAGATATTACTGATGCACGTCAATAATTTTAATAAACCCCTACTTATTTCAAGATATTATTGGTGCACGCCATAAAATATAATAAACCCCTACTTACTTCAAGATATCATTGGTGCACGTCAATGATTTTTATAAACCCCTTCTTACTTCAAGATATCGTTATGACTATTTACTCTATAAGATGCTTAAGCGAATTAGTCTAACAACTACTTAAAGTTATGTTTAAAATCACTGTTGTACACCTTTCTTCTCGCTTTTAAAAATCCCAAGTTTGATTAACATAAAACATATATTGCAAAACGTTTTATTATGTTAGAACTTTAGATACTTCTGTTTTCTCACCTTCACTGATCCTATTATTTCGTAAAAAAGTAACTGAACTAAAGAATTTACTTAACCATTCTCTAAGAAAAAGCTACATCGTATGTAAATCTTTCTCATAAATGGTTCATAAACTTAGTAGTAAAAGTTTCGTACTTCACAAGTACACACGTGTCGTAAAAATATTCTGTCCATTTGCATAAGTTTCGGTTATTAATATATATATCATTGTTTATTATTGCTAAAAAAAAGTGGACCATAAAAGAATCCTGTGATCATTGGCATCATTTTTGATACACGAAATTAAGGATGAGTGATAAACGGCACGTCGTTTATTAAATAGAGAGAGAGATTTTAAAAGTGGTGCTGACAGCTACTTTTCTTCTTTGGTCATATCGTTTCGAACATTTGAAATATTATCATCAACATAAATAATTGATTCATTTCAAGCCCTCTTCTCGCTAATTGCCATATGAGAAAATATTGTTTCTAATATTTGATATGTAAAAGAAACTTAAAGGTTTATCCTCTCTAACACTAGAAGTATTATTTAAAGTATTTTAAATAAATATACTTAATCATATCAAATGAAATAACGACTCTTTAGGACGTTTCTTTTATTATTGATTTCTTTAAACTTGCATCGGTTCTTAAAATCAGTTTTGCTCTCCAATAGTATACTAATTACTATTAGGAGTGAAGGGTATCCGAGAGTAGTTTCTTCTGGAGTGTTAAAGAGTTATAGAATAGCCAATAATCTAACCTACAACCAACTTCGTTCACAAAAAAGACTAACGTTCTCTAGAAAATAAAATTATAGAATATCGTTACATACTCTACGCCAAACTCAGATATTAATTTAACGTAAATTACCTTCGTATTAAGTCAGTAAAATAAATCACGTTTTAATATATTGGCTCATTCCAATAATTATCTGTATTAGCAGTTACTCAGATTGGGGTAACATTATCTCATTTAATGATAAAGCTGAGAGCTTATAACTCAGGTTTCGAACACCATTGTGTAGCTCTATGCTTAATTACAAAACAAACAAATAAACAAACATTATTTAATGCAGGACATCTTTTGCAATTTAATATGAACTATTAGGATGTCAAGATAAGATACGTGACAGTTTATTTGTTTGTTTGTTATGAATTATTAGGATGTCAAGATAAGATACGTGACAGTTTATGTGTTTGTTTGTTATGAACTATTAGGATGTCAAGATAAGATACGTGACAGTTTATTTGTTTGTTTGTTATGAACTATTAGGATGTCAAGATAAGATACGTAACAGTTTATTTGTTTGTTTGTTATGAACAATTAGGATGTCAAGATAAGATACGTGACAGTTTATGTTTGTTTCTTATGAACTATTAGGATGTCAAGATAAGATACGTGACAGTTTATTTGTTTGTTTCTTATGAACTATTAGAATGTCAAGATAAGATACGTAACAGTTTATATTTGTTTCTTATGAACTATTAGGATGTCAAGATAAGCTACGTGACAGTTTATTTGTTTGTTTGTTATGAACTATTAGGATGTCAAGATAAGATACGTGACAGTATATGTTTGTTTCTTATGAACTATTAGGATGTCAAGATAAGATACGTGACAGTTTATTTGTTTGTTTCTTATGAACTATTAGGATGTCAAAATAAGATACGCGACAGTTTATTTGTTTGTTTGTTATGAACTATTAGGATGTCAAGATAAGATACGTGACAGTTTATTTGTTTGTTTGTTATGAACTATTAAGATGTCAAGATAAAATACGTGACAGTTTATGTTTGTTTCTTATGAACTATTAGGACGTCAAGATAAGATACGTTACAGTTTATTTGTTTGTTTCTTATGAATTATTAGGATGTTAAGATAAGATACGTGACAGTTTATTTGTTTGTTTGTTTGTTTGTTATGGATTTCGTGCAAAGCTACAGTGTAAGACTAGAGGGAAGGCAGCTAGTCATCACCACCCACCGCCAACTCTTGGGCTATTCTTTTACCAACGAATAGTGGGATTGACCGTCACGTTATAACGCTCCCACGGCTGAAAGGGCGAGCATGTTTAGTGGGACTGGGATGATACGTGACAGAAAGACAACCTTACAGATAGGTTTGTATTTTATAAGCGAGTTGTGAAATGAAAGTGGGATGTTTTGACCAAGATAAGATTTGATAAGACAAGATGTATACGTTATATATATATCAGATCGTATTATACATGTTTTATCTTTGAATAACATGTAAACGTGACATTTTTATTACTTAAAAAAACAAATATTTTTTAATTATCTTTTTTTCTTCCAGTTCATAAATAATTTTTTTTCGTATATCTGTGTTCAAGAGATTCGGATTTTGCCACTGCTCTTCTGACAGAATTAATACTAAACATGTTATGGAACGCGAATGTTAATCTTCTACACAGCAAACAAACATAACTGACAAGACTGTAAACCGCCTGGGATGCTCGAAGAGTTCTTTCATTCTGACCATCGCACTACGTATGCTGAACTTGAAGAGACATTTCCTTTGCTATTAATCCAGCACGAAATGATTGCCAACGCAAGAAAACAAGATTACGTATACAATAATATTATCAGATAAATACTTTACAATTACAGAGGAATACAAACTACTTATATTCTAAAGATAGTGAATTATATCCAAACTTGAGAATTCACGCTCAAAGACAGATATGCCTGTATATTCATATATATATATATATATATACTTAAACGTATATATATAAGTAAACTTGTTATTTTTATGCATACGCTATTATTTAAAATGCCCCCATCTCTTTGTATATACGTGTGTCTGTAACTTTTTGTCAGCTTACCATCTCTTAACGGAGCTACCAGACAACTAATGTATTAAATCAAATATCCAAATATTAATAAAAATGTTGACAGCCTTACTGACACACTGTATAGATTTTTATAAAATGTTGACAGCCTTACTGACACACTGTATAGATCTTTATAAAATGTTGACAGCCTTACTGACACACTGTATAGATTTTTATAAAATGTTGACAGCCTTACTGACACACTGTATAGATCTTTATAAAATGTAGAC
>NW_013666367.1:384552-385772 GCF_000517525.1 Limulus polyphemus
AGATTTTTATAAAATGTTGACAGCCTTACTGACACACTGTATAGATTTTTATAAAATGTTGACAGCCTTACTGACACACTGTATAGATCTTTATAAAATGTTGACAGCCTTACTGACACACTGTATAGATTTTTATAAAATGTTGACAGCCTTACTGACACACTGTATAGATTTTTATAAAATGTTAAGAACATTTTCAAATTTATTTTTTTCTTTGTTTGTTTTTAGGGAACTTTATTACTTGAGTAGGTTGGGATTCCAGTTCTGATGACATTTCTGATCAATCTCTATTTTTACTGTATTAGATTTTGTCTGTTTACGAAAACCAGAACATCCTGTTTTATAAGCTCCAGAAGCAGCCTTGCCACACTCTGCATTTAATCAAATTCATATTTAATATCTGAAACTTTGGTTAAAAATATATTTAGTTAACATACAGGGGCTTCAAGATTTAACTAATGCTATGCTTCTCCAGATACAGTTCGATTTCATTGTTTTATATTCGGTAATACTGCTTTTTGTAAACAAGTATTGATTTAATAATACAAAGTAAATCCAGTAAAATGTTCATTCAGCTTTAAAAAACACTGATATATTTAATTTTATTTTTTTGCTTGAATAAACAAACGAAGATTTCTTTCAGGCACACAGTATATTAAATCACAGAAACTCGGATGGATAAGCCGTGTTAGATCGAAAGTGAATCAACTTGCCCTTCCGAGCTGAAAAATCAAGCAGTTTACTTGAGATTACCATTATGGAAAGGAAGGCTGAACCTGGAGAGCATTAGACTACTATATGGTGGCTGAACATGACAGTTTTGGGGAGGTGGGGTGGGCTCTGGTGGTGTAAGGAAGCATCTGTTCCGATAAAGCTACTGATTTGATCGTCATTAGGAATTGTTCGTGTTACAGTTTGAACGTCATGTGATAAACAGGCAGGACAGAGTTCCTTAGGATTTAAGTATACTCGATCCTAATGTTTAACTACTGGTTATATTTACAAATACTCTCTGTGTTGACCAATTAAGGTGGACCTTTTCAGGTGAAAAATAAACACTCTGAGATTTAAATTTTGGTATCTATGAGCTAGATTATAGATACTCTCTGTGTTGACCGTTTATAGGACCTTTTCAGGTGAAAATTAAACACTCTGGGATTTAAATTTTGGTATCTATGAGCTAGATTATAGATACTCTCTGTGTTGACCGTTTAGAGTGG
>NW_013666367.1:386352-392761 GCF_000517525.1 Limulus polyphemus
AATTTTGGTATCTATGAGCTAGATTATAGATACTCTCTGTGTTGACCGTTTAGAGTGGACCCTTTCAGGTGAAAAATAAACACTCTGAGATTTAAATTTTGGTATCTATGAGCTAGATTATAGATACTCTCTGTGTTGACCAATTAATGTGGACCTTTTCAGGTGAAAAATAAACACTCTGAAGTTTAAATTTTGGTATCTATGAGCTAGATTATAGATACCCTCTGTGTTGACCGTTTAGAGTGGACCTTTTCAGGTGAAAAATAAACATTCTGATATTCAAATTTTTTTAACTACGAGTTAGATTTACAGATACCCTCTGTGTGAGACAAAGAGGGCGGACCTTTACAGTGAAAATAAACACTCTGAGATTCAGATGTTGGTATCTATGAGTTAGATTTACAGATATCCTCAAACTAGATGTTGTAATACCTTAAGCCATTGCAGATTGGTTCCATGTTCATAACTATGATTTTGCCAGAAGAGTTATAATTCACAACTTGATAAAAAAAATGTTAAATGTTAAAAAAATGTAACACATTATAGTGTTGTTAATGATATATGATCAAAATTTTTATATACTGTTACATTATAATGTTGTTAATGATATGTGATCAAAATTTTCATATACAGTTACATTATAATGTTGTTAGTGATATATGATCAAATTCTCATATACTGTTACATTATAATGTTGTTAATGATATATGATCAAAATTTTCATATACAGTTACATTATAATGTTGTTAGTGATATATGATCAAAATTTTCATATACTATTACATTATAATGTTGTTAATGATATATGATCAAAATTTTCACATACAGTTACATTATAATGTTGTTGTGATATATGCTCAAATTTTCATATACAGTTACATTATAATGTTGTTAATGATATATGATCAAAATTTTCATATACAGTTACATTATAATGTTGTTAGTGATATATGATCAAATTTTCATATACTGTTACATTATAATGTTGTTAATGATATTTGATCAAAATTTAAGTCCTTTTGAATACTCGTTTGATACTATTACATATATTATGTTGATACATTTATAATATTGTTTGCATAATTCGGACCAATATTTCACTGGATGTAAATTTTAGAAGTTCTATCATATTGATCAAATTCAGCCATATTTAACCGATTTTGATGTTTTTTTGTTTTTTTGTAACAGTTATAAATTTTTCTTTTCTACTCTACTCCTCTTATCACACAGAAAGGCACCCAAGAAAAATTAGTAAAGTTTCAAGTAATATAGCTATTCTGAAGAACCCCTTACATAAAGTAATATAGCTATTCTGAAGAACCCCTTACATAAAGTAATATAGCTATTCTGAAGAACCCCTTACATAAAGTAATATAGCTATTCTGAAGAACCCCTTACATAAAGTAATATAGCTATTCTGAAGAACCCCTTACATAAAGTAATATAGATATTCTGAAGAACCCCTTACATAAAGTAATATAGCTATTCTGAAGAACCCCTTACATAAAGTAATATAGCTATTCTGAAGAACCCCTTACATAAAGTAATATAGCTATTCTGAAGAACCCCTTATATAAAGTAATATAGCTATTCTGAAGAACCCCCTTATATAAAGTAATATAGCTATTCTGAAGAACCCCTTATATAAAGTAATATAGCTATTCTAAAGAACCCCTTACATAAAGTAATATAGCTATTCTGAAGAACCCCTTATATAAAGTAATATAGCTATTCTGAAGAACCCCTTACATAAAGTAATATAGCTATTCTGAAGAACCCCTTACATAAAGTAATATAGCTATTCTGAAGAACCCCTTACATAGAACAAACGTTCATCTTTATAATTTCATTCTGTGAGTATCCAATTTTATAGAGAGAACTGTCCAATTTGAAACATAAAATGAAAAGCAATAGTGAAAGAAGACTGTTGAAAACTACAGATTTAATTAATAAACCCAACTCATTGATTTGTAATCGCCTCATGTGACGCTTCCACATTCTTCATAAACAGGAAAAAAATGTCCTTCTAAGTTTCCCAAATATCATCACAAGTTTTCCAAGTTAACTTTATCTTGCCAATTTTCTGATAATTTGCCTCGTGAGAGACATTTTTATATCTCCCAAGTCTGCGATATCGAGCCATTATAAGATAAACGCAAGGGGACACCACTAGTCAGGTAGAATGAATAGAGTCTTTGGTATTGAGCATAACACCTGGGTCCAATCTCTCGGTTTAGCTTACAAACGAATAAAATGATCCCCCTTGAGAAGTTTTTACTGGCTTAGCTCACCGACATGCGATTCGATTAAATGACACGAATTATCTGATCATCTACATTTGGCTGATACTGTACGAAGATAATTGCATGTTAGTAACGTCTAAAAATGTAACTGTATTTGTTTTCCTTGATGAAACTACGTCACTTAAGAATTTATTAGCTTTACGTAATTTTAGATAATTAGTAATTATGACCATTACTAGGACGTAAAACAGCTTCATGTAAATCTCAAGTCTCAATTGTGTGGTTAGGTAAATAATGTGAATGTACAGAGATAAATTACCCACAAAAAAAGTATTTCTTTACACTTAAACGACTGTGATCCTGAAATTTTATAGAAAAGGTATATATATATCATACGTTATATATCAAAATAGATTAATTGATATCTTTGTGGAATATGTTAATAAAGAGCTCACGATTATTTTAATCATGTTTAATAATAACAATAAATTATAGTATGGACATAATTTTAAGATATTCTAATTTAAAAGACTTTATCACTAAAGTTCATGAATTCAACTAGTTATGTCTTTGCATGACAACAACGTACTTTAAGAAACACAATCTTAACACCTTATAAAGTATGTGGTATGTTCTTTTGGATTACATTGTAAGCAACATACACAACATACGTGTTCTTCGTTCTGTTGTACACCTAATAAGTTTTATACAAGCAAATATTTATGATGCAGAGACAGCCAACATGGACTATTTTTGTATACATATTAGAGGCTTTTTCCAATTCATCCGTTTACATTTCTAATTTTAACAATAAGTATCATTCCACGATAATGTAATGGCGTACTCTTCAGAATTTATACTCATAAAAATAAAAAAATAATATTAAAACTTCAATAATTCACTTATATAGTGATGCACTTTTTGTTCTCAACAGTGATTATTCAATAAAGTATAGTTTATAGTTTCAACAGAGGTTGTTAGATAAAGTATACTTTATGTTCTCCACAGTTGTTCTTTGATCAAGTATACTTTATGTTCTCAACAAGTATACTTTATGTTCTCCACAGTTGTTCTTTGATCAAGTATACTTTATGTTCTCAACAAGTATAGTTTATAGTCTCAACAGAGGTTGTTAGATAAAGTATACTTTATGTTCTCCACAGTTGTTCTTTGATCAAGTATACTTTATGTTCTCAACAAGTATAGTTTATAGTCTCAACAGAGGTTGTTAGATAAAGTATACTTTATGTTCTCCACAGTTGTTCTTTGATCAAGTATACTTTATGTTCTCCACAGTTGTTCTTTGATCAAGTATACTTTATGTTCTCAACAAGTATAGTTTATAGTCTCAACAGAGGTTGTTAGATAAAGTATAGTTTATAGTCTCAACAGAGGTTGTTAGATAAAGTATAGTTTATAGTCTCACCAGAGATTGTTAGATAAAGTATAGTTTATAGTCTCAAGAGAGATTGTTAGATAAAGTATAGTTTATAGTCTCAACAGAGGTTGTTAAATAAAGTATAGTTTATAGTCTCAACAGAGGTTGTTAGATAAAGTATAGTTTATGTTCTCCACAGTTGTTCTTTGATCAACTATACTTTATGTTCTCCACAGTTGTTATTTGACAAAGTATACTTTATGTTCTCAACAGAGGTTGTTTGATAAATACTTTATGTTTTCAATAGTGGTTCTTTGATAAAGTATACTTTATATTCTCAACAGAGGTTGTTTGCTAAAGTATATTTAGTTTGAGTTTGGACATTGTACTTAGCTAATTCTATTAGGCTCTGCAGCTTTTGCTTTACCTATTAGGTGAAAGGAATAAGTTTCACATAAAAAAATTTAGCGAGGTTTGTCTGTTTTCAACAGGCTGGGTGTGACTAGTGGTTAGCATGCCCTGACTGTGATTCTGGAAATTCACGGTTCGAGGATCGTTACCACAAAAAATCACTTCGTACTTTGTAACTGTGGGCGCGATGTGAGCAAGATCATTGAATCTAGTATTCGATCAGTTAAGGGTAGTCTAAGAATATGGGAGATCATTGAATCTAGTATTCGATCAGTTAAAGGTAGTCTAAGAATAGGCTGAAGGTGCTATTGACTAGCAGAAATTGTAAGTTTGATATATATATAATATTTAATTAAATAGTGTGTTTTAACGCTAATATTTCTTTCACGTCTCTTTTATTCGTACCAAATCTCGATACAAAGCTTGTCTAGGATACCTGTTTATAGAATGTAATAATAACGGGTTTCTACCTGACAAAAATAATTTTAATTTAATTAAATCATATATTTTCATACCTCTAGTTCATTATAATTATTTTAGATAGGATAATAACTCCAAAGAATGTTAACAAAAACTCGTTTCTGCTGTTTAAAACTTTCATCAAAAGCTGAACAACATATATTTATTTCTAATATCGAACTGGAATGAAGGCGCACGTTTTTGTACAAAAACTTTAAACTGTAGTAACTCGATCTGTACAAAAATACACGGTGTTTCGCTGAGATAACTGAGTGTGATGTGTCTTGTTTTTTTTGTGTGTGTGGGTGTTTTCTTAATAAAGTAAAGTCATTGGAATATGAAGATTTGTTCATTACTCCTAAAGTTAGTTCACACCGTGGGGGGATATATAAGTTAGTTCACACTGTGGGGGGGTATATAAGTTTAATTAAAATGTTTGAGCAAGAAAGAGAAAAAAACTCCAAATTAGTGTTACTTTATAAGCAGTTCATTTTAAGACCCACAGGTGTTTAGCAAAAGGAGAATAAAGCATTTACGTAATATATACAAACAGATGTTTTTAATTAATTTAGATCTTGTTTAATATGGATTTTTAAGTCATTGCTGCACCTCGCCATTGTGAAACGGTATATGAATACACGGTACATACGCTTTAATTAAATTACAACCTAATTCAGCCTAATGAAAAAAGAACTGTTGGCACGATGAAAGTGACTGAAATACTCTGTTTCAAAGAACAAAAACCTTTGTTAAATATTCTCTTTTGTCTGTATAATTAAAATTTGCGAGATTCAACTTAATTCCTAGTACTTATCCAAGATAAACATTTCAGCTGTGGGCTTACATCGGAGACAATCGTAGCTCGCTATCAGCCATAAGAATATGAGAAGCACTAAAAACTTTCTACCATAATGAAGAACTCTGTCATGAGACCTCCAGTTTGAAAACTTAAGCTTCGTAAAATAGTGTCGAGAAAGGAGATATTCTGCTTCGAATAGGCTGACTTTATTCAATTAGAGCAACGATTGAAACTAAGGAGTCGGAAACTATGCAGTAACATGATTACGCAATTGAAGCACATTAATAATTAATAAAACTAATGTTAAAATGTTTTATAAGTTTAACAGTGTTATTTCTGATAAAGTCTCAGAAAGCTTTTGAATAAAAAAAAGAATTTCGCACAGTATTTGTTGTGTTAATGGTGATTATTAATGAGGTATGTAGGGTGTTAATTGTGAATATTAATGAGGTATATAGGTATGCTCCAGAAAATGACTTGAAAAGTAAAACTTTCTGAATATAAACAGAAGGCAACATAAAACTGTTATCTGATAGTTTCCATCAAATTCGCAGTTATTTATAGTTGGACTAAAGGAACGCAAATGAAATAATGTTTTATAGTTATGAGTATTATACTGCAAAGGTATCATACAGATTGCAATGATTGAAGTCAAACAAGTTAAGCCTAAAAAAACATCACTTTCAAGATTACAATATTAACCAATTTGTTTCTGAATAGCATCCATTCTTCAGATGCTATTTATTTATGTCTAAGAATCACACAATGAACCTCAAGTCCATTTAGTGACATAACTATTCTGAATTAATGTAAAGGATGTGTTTCGTTGTATTCATTCAACTTAATTTCATTAAATATTTTTATGTTCAATCATTTTGACAAATGACAACAGTGAATTTAAAACGTTTCATTTGTTCAGTTTTATTTTTCTTCTTAGATTAATCATTACGCACCAGGATCATCCCCCCCCCCCCAAAAGTAACACAGAGAGACATGTACTGTTATTAATCGTAGTTTTTACTAATTACCCAATGATATAGGAGTCGATCTCGTTAGCCGCAGACTGTACGTCCAGTGCTCTTCTTCTTCTTCTGTATCTATACGGGGTCGCTATTTTTG
>NW_013666367.1:393550-401061 GCF_000517525.1 Limulus polyphemus
AAACAACATATTATTGCACTCATGCGCTTAACAACAGGCGAAGAAACAACATATTATTGCACTCATGCACTTAACAACAAGCGAAGAAACAACATATTATTGCACTCATGCGCTTAACAACAAGCAAAGAAACAACATATTATTGCACTCATGCGCTTAACAACAAGCGAAGAAACAACATATTATTGCACTCATGCGCTTAACAACAAGCAAAGAAACAATATATTATTGCACTCAAGTCTAGTCAAATTATTGTATAAGTGTGTAAAAATTTACAATATTGTAGATTCTAATTCCAAAAATCATGTTTTACAGGCATGGTAACACTCTTAATTTTCTTCCACTCATCTTAATAATATTTTTATCGTCACATGGAAACTTTGTATGAGTTTAATGAGCAATTGCTAACATGTGAAATTAATTGTTAATTTTTCACTCAAAACTCATAACTGTCGCTTTAAATAGAAATGTTAATTCTTATTAAAATTGTAGATGATGCACGTGATTCGCTTCGCTAATTAAGACTGTCAAGTGAAGTATTTCCAAGTAACAACTTCATTCTGACAACCTGCATATTGCAGATTACATTGAGTTGTAAAGCAACAGTTCCAAATCTCAGACTGTCTTCTGTGTTGCACACTGTTATTTTAACGTCATTTAAAGGGTAATTTGATGTCAGTTTATCACCTTCGTTATTGAAGGTCACACGATCTCGTCAACTGGAATTTTGTGCGTCGATGCCTGCATTGCTGTCATAGATATTATGTGTACAATATCGGCCTTTTTTATCTATCACATATAATCAAATGATAACTGAACGCTATAACATCCTGCCCCTCAAGCATAATAGAAATTTAACTGTGATGATAATGGTTGGGACTAGGGTAGTAAGTTGGTAGCATGCTTAACGATTGGCTAACTTTATCAGACATGGGTTAGATCTCGTGATATCCTAGATCTTGCTGAACATACTGATGAGATCATGTTATCAAACATGGCTCAGATCTCATGATAACCAAGATCCTGTTCATCATATTGATGATGATCATGTTATCAAACATAGTTCAGAACTCATGATGTCCTAGATCTTGATAAACGTACTGAAGAGGGCCATGTTATCAGACATAGTTCAGAGCTCATGATGTCCTAGATCTTGATAAACATAATGATTGCAGCCATGTTATCAGATATGGCTCAAAGCGATGTTAATTATTTTGAAGCAGTCTTAAAAAAATTGAAAAAAATCGTACAATTCCGAATCCTATTTTAAGATACAAACATCCACGTATTTGTGACATAGATATTTTTTTTATATAGCTAGATAAACCCTAGAAGATGCTCGAAACTTTAATGTGATCATATATCTTAGCCTTTAGATATGCAGGTTTGAAGTAAATGTTATTCAAATAATCGAAGTTGAATGAAAGGCATATAAACTAAACAAATAACTCCATATAGCCACTAGGAACAATATATAGAAGACCTCGACAAAACGTCTCAGAATACTTAGTTTTAGAACTACAAAATTTAAGATGTTCTTACGAAAATATATTTTAATATATTTAAATATATTTAAACACGTTATTTTAATCCACCAGAATGAGCGCTTTAACGGTTTGCTAATATAACTAGTGGGATCTTTGCGAAAGCTGTTAAATCCACTAACACATTTTTAGCACCCAAATGCCACCATTGTTTCAATATTATCTCGTTTTGAGGGGAGAACATAACAACCGTAATATATGTTATGCCCCAGTACAATGAAATTCCTTGTAAGATGTTGCAAGAAAGTGTTAGTTAAATGTGTCAATGAGTATATTCAGCAGAAATAATTAGCTCCCAACATCCAAGAACCTTATCATGATTTCTGGATTTCTTGTGCTATTAGCTATCGCCATCGGCCCGGCATGGCCACGTGGTTAGGGTGCTCGACTTGCAATCTGTGAGTCGCGGGTTCGAATCCCCGTCACACCAGACATGCTCGCCCTTTCAGTCGTGGGAGGCGTTATAATGTGACGGTCAATCCCACTATTCGTTGGTAAAAAGAGTAGCCCAAGAGTTGGCGGTGGGTGGTGATGACTAGTTGCCTTCCCTCTAGCTTTACTCTGCTAAATTAGGCGGCTAACGCAGATAGCCCTCGTGTAGATTTGTGCGAAATCCATAACAAACAAACCTATCGCCATCTGTTGTCACATTTTGAACCCAACTGAATGGCTTATTAGAAATAAAGTGACAAGAACTGAACAACAGGAAATAACACAATTTGCTTACATAGGTAATTCATACAAAAGTAAGTAAAAGCAAACAAAAATACATCAAGATCTATTAAGACAGAGATTAACAAAAGTAATAATATTGAAGTCCTTTGCAATCTTTCATGAGGTCTTTTTCTAGGAAGATTGTTTGTTTGTTTGTTTCTAGAAATTTCGCGCAAAGTTACACAAGGGCTTTCATCGCATAACCGTCCTTAATTTGTACAGATGGACTAGAGTGAAGGAAGCAAGTCAATAGCGTCCACCACCAACTCTTGAGCTACTCATGTCTGACCAAATCGTAGGATTGATCGTCATTTTTATATGCTTCAAAACGTGAAGCATATTTTTTTATGACAACGGAACGTGAACCATGAATTCTCGGATTCACAGTCTGGGAACGCTAATTCTTTTGCAACTCTCGTCCATCTAGAAAGATTGATACTTTTTTCAACATGTAAGTAACTGAAAAATTGTTCTTATGAGGAGTTTACAACTTTGAGTGATTCGTAAAATCACGAAATGCTTATTTTTGTATCATACGAATGTCGCCACAAAAACTGTTTCGTACATATTTATGCAATGCGCATACTGTGTTTACTCTTGCTAGTCAATAAATATCAAATGTAGAGATAATTACTAGAAGTTGTTGATTTTAGTACATTCACTACTTTAAGGAATTAAATGTTATGTAATTGTCAACTAAACTGAATCAAACACGCTAGAAATGAGCGTATTCCTTTAAATATTAAACATTTCAACCAGAAACCATTTCCTACGCTGTTAAGCATGAATTCAATAATGAAGTTACGATCCACTATCACGGAACAACAAGTTTCGACACTTTTACGCGTTCTTTTCAGTCCAGTTTTTGATTTTTTCTTTCATAAACAAAGTGGACTAAAGAGGAGACGTGAAACTCTTCCCATGTATTCTTATTGTTCCATAATAGTGGATCTTTATTTACGTACAATATGAAACGAATACTTTGTATAAATGAAGCAAGTAAATTATCATGAAACCAGTGTTGATAACAGCAACAAAATTAAGTAATAAAGTCAATATTTACAATGTTACAGCAAGGAAAAGATTTATTGTTCCATAATAGTGGATCTTTATTTACGTACAATATGAAACAAATACTTTGGATAAATGAAGCAAGTAAATTATCATGAAACCAGTGTTGATAACAGCAACAAAATTAAGTAATAAAGTCAATATTTACAATGTTACTGCAAGGAAAAGATATAGAACAACATATTTCAAAAACATTACGCCCCGGGGGATAATATTATATTTATTTCTAAACAGCAATATCTCATAGTAAATGTTATGATCGATAAAAATGCTATTTTGATATGTTGTTTTTCTTCTTCTCTAGCGTCGATTACTAGTTAACGAGCTGAACTCTCTACTGAAATGACTCGAAACAGTCTTTTTACAATAGGTAATCGCCATGATCTTTGTTTTTCTAGCGAGGTTTCGCCTATAGCGTTAGTTGTCTTCAGACTTTGATTCAACGAAAGCCAAGCCTGAAAACAGCTAACGGTGAGAAAGTATCAATTCGATACAAAAGCTAAGAACTCGACGAATATTTGTTTTATAGAAGCTTGTTTTGAAATATTATTTGTCCAGGTTATATGTCTACGTTATCATCATTCTTCGGGTGTGTTTACCACATTTTCTATTTGGCACGTGTTGTGTTCAGTTTGGAATACAAGAATATTTAAGCCCATTCATATAAGTGAAAGTTCATTTTAACAGCATAATGTTTAGGAGGTTTGTTTCGGCAAGTTTCTTTAAGCTTAAACAAATTTTAATGAGGATTTGAAATCCCAAACCAACTTCAAGAAACATTTGTATAAATGCGTGGTCTCTAATTTGTTTCAGTTTATTTATACTAAAGGCTGAGATTATCAGAAAAAAAGAAAAAAAAACATAGCGTTTGGACGTAGAACCAGTTGGATGTAAAATATATTTAGCTACATTTTATGAAATTATTGAATAGTGATAATGGAAAGTTTTTCTTTTTTCATATTTCGAGGTTCTTTACGTAAAAGTCACAAACTCACGAATGAGGTCGATACAGTTAAACACTAATCTTTTTTTTTCTTTTGAAATACTAGAAAATATTAACACTAGACAGCATTATGATATGCAAACATACAAATTACTAATCCAGTTTTTTTTTCAATTGAAAATATAAAACTTATGGTATGCAAAAAATACATAATATTTTCCAAAAATGGTATAAGTATGATTTTGTTCATTAATAATAAAATTCACTTAGTTTGTTTACTCTTTATCAAAATATCAAACGATTGTGCAACAATTTTCTGTAACAAAGTATCATCACCATACTTAAGGTACGGCAAGACTTTATTATTTCGGTTATTTCTTCAATCAGTTTTATTTATAATAACTTAAAATAAATTAGCTAAGCCAGTAGTTAATCTTGAAATTGTAACAACTTCATCAATTTGATCATGGAGTTTACCATTAAAAAAATAGACCATTTACTGGTATCCTCAATAAATTTAAAACAGGATTATTTAACCCATTAATACAGATTAATATAAAACCAATTACGCACATATCTGAATTATTTCATCAATGGATATAAAATGTACAAGTAGCTGTCGTAAAAAAAAGTTATTTTATAGAAGTAGAGAAAGAAAGAGGCACACGAAAGTTAAAAGGACTTTCTCGCCATCTACAGGAAGTGTTTGGAACTTGCCCTTCTGAGAAAGCCAAAAAAAAAAAGAGTAATGGAGATTGAAAGAAAAAGTAACCGTAAGTGATCGATATTATAATAAAAACAACTTGAGCAACCATCACGTAAAATCTACATAAAAGTAAAACAGCACATTTGCCTTAAACTATATAATTTTGAATAATTGCGAGAAATAACACAAAATACATTCTCTACTCTAAACACATTACGTAGTTTTCATAACTTAATTCTACGAGATAAGTATAGCTCTAATTTAAAAATCTAAAATCTGTTTTATAACATCTTTCAACCAGTTGTATAACCGAACAACAAAATAGAAAAACAAACTTGTATTTAGCCGATCATTTTATCATCTTACAACTTTTGAGTTTTGTTTAATACATTATCAAACTTCATGCTGCCCGGCATGGCCAGGTGGTTAGGGCGCTCGACTCGCAATCCGAGGGTCGTGGGTTCGAATCCCCGTCACACCAAACATGCTCGCCCTTTCAGCCGTGTGGGTGTTATTATGTGACGGTCAATCCCACTATTCGTTGGTCAAAGATTAGCCCAAGAGTTGGCGGTGGGTGGTGATGACTAGCTGCCTTCCCTCTAGTCTTACACTGCTAAATTAGGGACGGCTAGAGCAGATAGCCCTCGTGTAGCTTTGCACGAAATTCAAACTAACTTCATGCTAATACTATAGAATATTCATACTTATCGCAAAAACTACTCCTACGTACGGGCGTGATCAAATAGTTTGAGTTAACCGTTTGTTTTTTACAGTTTTCCCTTAGTTTTGGTTGTTCGTTGTTAAGCACAAAACTACACAATGTTGTGTCCACCACAGATATCATTCACTTCAAGAAAAGTATGTATTACTTCACTGTACAACTCAAAGTAGTTTACTATAATTTCATTTAGCTATTTTAAATCTAATGAAATAGTTGCCGAATAATCAAAAATCATTTCTCGCCTACAATAATCTGTGAAGATTTTCAAAATATTAAAGGTACTCTTTAACTCTTTGTTCCCTCGCTCACCATCTGTCCTAATGTTATATATATATTGTTTATACGAATGGTTAATCGCACTTTATAAGAATTATTTTATAGTGTTAATATAGTGGCTTGTTTCTGAAGGTCCGAACTGTGGTTTCACGAGCGCTAATGTTATATATATTGTTTATACGAATGGTTAATCGCACTTTATAAGAATTATTTTATAGTGTTAATACAGTGGCTTGTTTCTGAAGGTCCGAACTGTGGTTTCACGAGCGCCAATGTTGTATATATTGTGTATACGAATGGTTAATCGCACTTTATAAGAATTATTTTATAGTGTTAATATAGTGGCTTGTTTTTGAAGGTGTGAACTGTAGTGCCACGGGCAACATGTTTAGCAATTATGCAATTGGTTTATGGGATTTCCAGAGTATCTGGAGAGACGTATCACCCCCCCCCCCTTTTGCCAAGGAAGGTTATTCGCGTAGCGAAATTTTCAAATAATCTATGGCCAAAGACCAAAATATTTTAAAGAAGACAACTTCCACTGATAGCTATGGAAGTTGACAAACCCGTGTAGCAGAACTTATAACAGCAACCGGCTCCAAAGCCGTATATGAAGCCAGTACTGAACAAAAGCCTCATTGCTATGGAAGTTGACAAACCTTTTTTGACATCCAAGTTAAATATAGTAATGACACTCAGAATATTTTCCTGTACCATCAACAGAATGTAGCTTACCCTGTCGTTTCTAATCTTTCTCTTTGTTAACCATTTGTCTACAAATAATTCTCGCTTACAGGTTAACTCATGGGACCAGAGAAAGTTTTTGCTTTTATAATCAGCGCTAGGCTGATTTTAAGCAACATGTTTAATTAAATGTAACATAATCTTATGTTTGAGTGCTGGCTAGTTCTCTTTCTTTATAGCTTGTTTGTTTGTTTTGAAATTCGCGCAAAGCTACACAAGAGCTATCTGCGTTAGCCGTCCCTAATTTAGCAGTGAAAGACTAGAGGGAAGGCAGCTAGTCATCACCACCCACCGCCAACTCTTAAGCTACTGTTTTACCAACGAGTAGTGAGATTGACCCTCACATTATAACGTCCCCACGGATGTAAGGGTGAGCATGTTTTCTGGGACGGGGATTCGAACCCGCGACCTTTCTTTATAGATCCTGTTATCTATATATAAATGTCACAGTTAAAAAAGGTGTGATAATTGAAACGGACATTTCAAGTACACAAACTAAAAAGCGTGTTTGGGTGATAATGTAGTCTTCTGTAAGTTATTGTATAATATAATGCCAATGTGTGAACTACGTTGCGTATGCAAAGAGTAAATTATTATAATTCATTATTTTTTCAATCTTTAGATAAATGACTAGTCACAATTTTTTTTCGTGGTTTCTTTTAAGGCAAGCCCACACATTGGTTCTGTCCACTGCAGAAAATCGAACCCTGGTGTAAGTGCTATAAGTCCGTAAAGTTACCGCTAACTTACCGGAAACCTCACTTTATAACAACTAAGTGTACAAAAACTTAC
>NW_013666367.1:401465-409196 GCF_000517525.1 Limulus polyphemus
GGAAACCTCACTTTATAACAACTAAGTGTACAAAAACTTACAGTTACAGAAAATTTGCAAAACATTTTCCCTCTAATAAATATAATGTGAAACCATTATTAATTTCTATAATAAATATTGTGTGAAACAATTATTAATTTCTATAATAAATATTGTGTTAAACAATTATTAATTTCTATAATAAATATAATGTGAAACCATTATTAATTTCTATAATGAATATAGTGTGAAACCATTATTAATTTCTATAATAAATATTGTGTGAAACAATTATTAATTTCTATAATAAATATAGTGTAAAACCATTATTATTTTCTATAATAAATATAGTGTGAAACAATTATTAATTTTTATGATAAATATATTGTAAAACCATTATTAATTTCTATAATAGATATAGTGTGAAACCATTATTAATTTCTATAATGAATATAGTGTAAAACAATTATTAATTTCTATAATAAATATGGTGTGAAACCATTAATAATTTCTATAATAAATATAGTGTGACACCATTAATAATTTCTATAATAATCATACTGTGAAACCATTAATAATTTCTTTAATAATCATAGTGTGAAACCATTAATAATTTCTATAATAAATATAGTGTGAAACCATTAATAATTTCTAATCGAAGTATCAAATTATAATAGGCCCCTATAACATAACATATAAAAAAATTGTAAAAATATGTTAATATAGAAATAAATTCAAATAATTAAAAAATAACTGTGCATATGCAATAATAATTATATTTGTATTGTTTATTTCACTACAAAAATACAGTGCACCATGGGAAATCGAAACCCCGCTTTTAACCTGGTAATTACACAAACTTACTGCTGACCTGTTGGGACTATATTTTTATTATTAATTATAATTTGCTTCTTAACCCAATTGTAATCATAATTAAATTTGGTGTGTGCATGTCCTGTTTACGTCACACCAATAATTAAAAAAATAAGATCTGTTCAAATATTTCTGCGCTCATAAAGTACGGCCCTCTGGGGAGTCATTAGTAAGTTTACGTGATTACAGCACTGACAAAACAGTAATATCAACACACAGCAATAGGGATGAAAAGTATGTTCCAAGAGACAAAACATAGTTTACAATACGAATTAATTGTTGGTGTAATATCACATTCATTTTGGAGTTTGTGTAAACACATTGTATAAACATAGAAACTGTCTTTGGAAGAAATAGACCACTTGTGTAGACACATGGCAATATATAAATATACCAGACTATCACAATTTTCATAGGTATTATAACAGTCTGAATAATTATCTTACTCATTTAAATACATGTCGCAAATTAAACATAAAAAGTAGTTTACAATATGCCATCCCCTTGTCAGACACTTTATTGCAGAGCATTATTTATTTATTTTTAATTATTAAAGCTACACACAACAAAGATTTTATTTGGTAGATTGATATCGTTCATTAAGACCAACTTATAGCTTCGAATTAACACAAAGCAAACTTGTAATTTCTAATTTGCATACAACATCTCGTCTATGTTAACCTCGTTATCACAATACTTGAATTAAGAAACATAAACTAATTATAACTTTCTCTCAGTGTGTTACTACGTAAAATGTTCAAAATCTTTTTATGTAGCAATTTTACCAGCTTATCTTAAATTATCTAACTTCTGACAAGAGATAAGATGGTTTTGCTACATCTGGGAAATATCATACTTTTATTGTTGCATGGTTTGTTTGTTTTGAATTTCGCGCAAAGCTACACGAGGGCTATCTGCGCTAGCCGTCTCTAATTTAGCAGTGTAAGATTAGAGGGAAGGCAGCTAGTCATCACCGCCCACCGCCAACTATTGGGCTACTCTTTTACCAACGATAGTAGGATTGACCGTAACATTATAATGCCCTCATGGCTGAGCATGTTTGATGTGACAGGGATTCGAACTCGCGACCCGCAGATTGCGAGTCGAGCGCCCTAACCACCTGGCCGTAGTTGTATGGAAAAATCAAAAGATGGTTAGGCTTTTTTGACATAAACATACATCCAGTGGATAGTTTACTTATCATAGACTTAAAACACCTAAAATATAGTTTCTAAGGTCACCAGTGGCTTTCTTTACCTTTCGTTTGAAAAACGCAATTATTAATTACTTTTGAAATGCAATATATAAATTAGAAAATCCTGCAGTAATTGTTTACATTTTTAAAGATACTCTATATCACAAACTATATATGATTTAGCCTGTGTTTTCACAAATGTAATAAATTTCGATATTTTAATTCTAAAGATTTTGAATAACATTTTAATCTAAAATGTTAAACATCTGTCGTGGTTTGTATTATAAATTGCGATTTGTAGGTTTTGATGTTTCATTTGCCTGTTTAACCTATTTACGCTGACATGTTTTTTCTTTCGTTGTAGTTAGTTTAAGTTGTTGGCTCCTTTTGTGTTTTTATTAATTTTCTATATTTTTAATACTGTATTTTGTAAAAGTTAAGGTTATTTTCTAAACACTTTAAAAATCTATGAATTAAAGTAAAAGAAAAATCTATTAAGACAGAGAAACGAATGCAATTATTTTACATCACGCCATCTTTGAAAAAATTCCTTATTTTGCTTTTGTTTTCACGCGCATTATAAGATGCTGTTATTCCCACAAATATACGTTTAAAATTAAGCTCTCTACTTAGAGGCCATGGGTGCTTTATAACAATGGAGTCAAATCGCATTATTCGATTAAAATAGCCCAAGATTTGGAGGCGGGTGCTGCTGAAAGACTGCCTTCCGTCTAGTCTGTCAGTTCAAAATTAGGGACGACTAGCACAGATTGGCTTTATTTAAATTTGCCCGAAAATATGAAACAAACAGACATTTTCTGAAATTCAACTGCCTTCCGTCTAGTCTGTCAGTTCAAAATTAGGGACGACTAGCACAGATTGGCTTTATTTAAATTTGCCCGAAAATATGAAACAAACAGACATTTTCTGAAATTCAACTGCCTTCTTGAATATAAGTTTTATATGATGTTGAACTGATGCTAGGGGTTGAAACGTTGTAATCATTAAAACAGATCTTGCCTGATATTCCATTTTTGACTTAATTTAACAAACTTTCAGTTTATCCTGAAAGAGTATTCAAGTTAAATTAAACACTCGGTCTTAAATTTACTTTCTTACATATACAGATATTCTAAGTCAATCATTCTTATTTCTAAAGAAGATAATGACATTCCTAATAACACTGATCAAAATGGGTTGTATTTATTCACCTAAGTTAGAATCAAACTTAACTGGTTATCGTCCTGGTTATTTGGTCAATCTGTATATTATATGTTAGACTGAAAACTTTCAGTAAGCCCTTAATTAGTACCATTCTGGCTAATGCTTTTGGAGGAAGGAACTGAAGCGTTATGAACAGGAAACATTATTTCATGTCATACAATTATACTTAGTGGGATAAAACTAACATTGAACACTGCAAGATCATATAATTATACTTAGCTAGATCAAACTAACATTGTACATAGCAAGAATAATTCGGTTAACTTCGGTGTTTACAGAGTGCACGTTCGTGAATGCAAACTAAACGAAATGCCGAATCAGTGAGGATTTTGTTCGCCCTTAACTAAACGAAATGACGAATCAGTGAGGATTTTGTTCGCCCTTAACTAATCGAAATGACGAATCAGTGAGGATTTTGTTCGCCCTTAACACTGACTGTATGCTGGACAAAATATTCATTTGTATATTATTTTTCTATTTTAGTACAATTCCACATCAATCAGTTAATGTTGCGCGGTTCATATTATAGGGCAAATCTGTAACACATGGTTGAGGTAGTTCATGACTATAAGATGACATGAGTTATTTAAAGATGAGATCGGACAAGGCCTCTTAGTTAGCCCTTTGGGCTGTAGATTTGGGAGTCCAGGATTTGAGAGACGATATAACGCTAAACATACTACATATTTTCAATTATGGGAGCATTATGACTGTGAAATATCAATCCCACAATTTTATTAAGACGCAGCGAGTGTTACTGATTAGCATTTATCTGGGAACAGTCATCACACAGGGATGGCTATGCTCCAACTTACTTACCTGAGCGTTTAGCCAATGTGTCATATAAAGTACTGATTCCATGTTTCATCCATTTTAATGGCAATAAGGTACAAAGAAGAATTACGTCATACACTATCATTTAACCATAACATTGTATAGTAGACAAATCAGATAAAGATGATAAATACACGAACATTCACTATATTCCAAGAATTTAAATGAACCTAGATATTTGTCGTTATTAACCTAAATATCTGTCGTTATAAACCTAGATATCTGTCGTTGGTAAGATCATTTTTATCGTTGTTTTTTAGTTCTTTCTTATTTTTACTCTTTGTTCTCTTTATCAAATATGAGCTGGTATTGAAATCCGAATTTCAAAGTTGTAAGCCCTCGGACTTACCGCTCAGCCACCAGGGGGTGCTTAAGAAGCTTAGATGTTTTCCAACTTTAGTGTACGTTACTAAGTTCCATTTCCTACACTTAATTCCCTTTACAACGAAGCTAAAGTGAGACGTGACGACAAAAGAAATATTACGAGTCTTTAGTACAGTTACACGCGATTGTTATTATGAACACTTTCACGAGCGAGATATATACCGTCGCGCGATCATTATACAGTAATACTTTATAAAAGCTATTCAGGTAAACACTTGCAATCTCTCATACGCGCCAGCTAATCCGTATTTGTTCGATCTAGCGATTTGAGAAAATAGTTGTCTCATTTTCAGATCAATTTCTTGTGAATAGACAACACAAAATTTTGGCTTAAGTAATATTGCAAGCATGGAGATATAAATCAACACGTGGGACTTCTACAATGATTTATTGAGATAAGTATTTTCAATGTATTGAGAAATACGTTTTAGTTCAATAGAAAAAAAAGAATCAAGATTGGTTCATTGAAACTTAGCAACAAATGCGAATATAAGCGAAGACTTTGATAATAAATGGGAAGATCGAGGTTTAAAATGATTCATGGGAAATATATAAATATAATATTATTATAAATAATAATTATTATTAATAAATAAATAACAATAAAAACAATCACAATTAATCATTTCTCTGTCACTACTTTTTCAAAACACGTTTTTCAGATGTTTCGAATAAAATATATTTATCTTATTATGAATTTGTTAGTATTTTTTTATCAAAAGTTATAGCAAATATGTGAATGACCTTCTAAGTTTGGACCGTTAAATATTCAAATCATTCATAAGTAGTTGATCTATTCACACATATATGACTGGGCGTGATCTAAACGTTAGCATAGTCGGGATGTAAGATCGTGGTTCCGCTTCCGTCATGTTGCTGCACATTTTGGGCTGTTGGTGAGTTATAAAAGTAACGTGCAAATCTAAATATTCGATTACAGGTGCTATTGATTAGCTGCCTTCCCGATAGTCCACCAGCTCAAATCTAGGGACGCCTAACGCACATAGTCCTTGTGTAGCGACTCCTAACGCACATAGTCCTTGTGTAGCTTTGCGCAAATATTCGATTACAGGTGCTATTGATTAGCTGCCTTCCCAATAGTCCACCAGCTCAAATCTAGGGACGCCTAACGCACATAGTCCTTGTGTAGCGACTCCTAACGCACATAGTCCTTGTGTAGCTTTGCGCAAATATTCGAAACAAATAAACCAAAACGTTTTTGTTCTGATTTACAATAAATTAAATATTTATATCACGTATTGTTGCAGTTTTAATTGATATTTTACTGTGCAACTTTTTTTATCGGAAATTTTCTAACTCTTTTCAAACACGAAGTCAGTTTTGTATTCAAGGAGATACATTTTATTTTTGTATGTAGAGTGAAACTCAAGATTAAGGCTTCTTATCAATAGTCACTCAAGTTAACATTTAATAGTCGGGGAAATAAATTAACTGCGTGGGCGAAGAAATAACAAAACGCAAAATAGAATATAAAGTAGTGTTTTATTAATAAGAATTACTTGAAGTTGGCGAGTTTTTCACCACTACTTTATATACTACTACTCGGGGGGACTAACCGTATTATTTTGATAGTTGGTGTTCGTATCTTCTCTATATGGATGCAGAATGTAATCAACCTATGAGTCTAAGCCGAAACGTTTATTGAACTCTTCGTCATAGATTTTCTGAAGTTACTCTGGTGTTATAGACGTATATAGAGGATGTAACTCAGAAAATGAACATCGACAAATCGATTTTCTTTAAACACAGGTTTAATTTCTTTCTTTTTTCTATCATCCTTGCTACTCCGCCCTGGTGAGCCGGAGCAGTCAATACCTTAGAGAATTGTAAAGCATTAAAGGTGACTTTTGAGAATTGCTACTGATAAAAGGATTCCAGAAACTTATCAAAATTTTGAACTTATATTTCACGTCACATATTTTCTAATTTATTCAACTATTTGAGGGATAAAATTCGTGGTTTTTTTTTAATATTGATGTGGTACTTAGAAATTTGAAAACAAAATAAAGATAAATACTTAAGTACAAAAGAAAGTCGGCAGATCCTTAAAAGTGATGATATTCGCTTCTGTTCCTGAACGTTAAAGTACCTATTTTATGATATAATAATATTTGATGCGTATCGACCAGAATTTTGTAAGATTGCTATGTGGAACTTGTTGGAATTCGACTAGGAACCGTGCTGTCAAAATGCTATATAACAATACTGAAAGTGTACGATATAAGAAAGTTTTTTTATATATCTGACACGAAATTTTTATAAAGAAAAATTTATAACAGACGAGACATGACACAAATAACTTAGGGCTTCAACAGTTGGTTTTAGAGTGATCATAAACAGTGCCGGAAACTCATTTTGTTGTCTAAAAGTCCAGAACAGAAAAAGAGATACACATTCAGAATTAAAAAAATGTCTGAGTAATTCGTCATTGTGTGATGATAGTATTGTCATGTCGAAGGATCATAAGCGTTACTGAAATAATCAGTAGTTTGATAATTATGAACACCGTAAACGTTAAATTTTTCGACAAGTGTTAATAAAAAAAATTGCTAAAATGAGTAATTTGCATTGCAATGAAAAATGGAAGTTTAACACATACCAAAAGTAAATATTGTAGATATTTTGTTACTTCAGATGTGACTTTCATTTATTTAAAAAATTCCGCTTAAGATTTCATAAATTAACCCAGGTATGAATTTCAGTAGCAAATTTGTGTACATGCTGACGTATTTCTTAGTAATAGGTTCCTAATTGACCGGCACAACACTTAGATAATGCTATTTCCGTTGTTTTTTGTTTCCGTTGAAACCAAAACATCCACTAAAAATTAAACGATTCTAAAAGCTTTCATAAATATTTAAGCTTTACTAAAATATTATATTAATAGGAAACTGGTATTCATTTGAACAATGTGCACACAAAAAAACCGAAAAACTAGTGGATTCACACTTTCAAGGAAAATCATAATTTTGTTGTTTGAAAGAAAACGTGTCACCCCAACAAAACACAAAAAATTAAAACTAGTGAATTCACATTTTAAAGGAAAATCAGAATTTCGTTGTTTGAAAGAAAACGTACCACCCCAACAAAACACAAAAAAATTAAAACTAGTGAACTCACAGTTTAAAGGAAAATCAGAATTTCGTTGTTTGAAAGAAAATGTACCACCCCAACAAAGCACAAAAAAATTAAAACTAGTGAACTCACAGTTTAAAGGAAAA
>NW_013666367.1:409747-420934 GCF_000517525.1 Limulus polyphemus
AACAAACATGACACTGTCTATGAAGTTGTTTGATGTTTCATGTTACAGTTGTATTGTAACAAACATGACTCTGTCTCTGAAGTTGTTTGATGTTTCATGGAACAGCTGTATTGTAACAAACATGACTCTGTCTCTGAAGTTGTTTGATGTTTCATAGGACAGTTGTATTGTAACAAACATGACTCTGTCTCTGAAGTTGTTTTGATGTTTCATGGGACAGTTGTATTGTAACAAACATGACTATGACTGTGAAGTTGTTTTGATGTTTAATGGGACAGTTGTATTGTAACAAACATGACTCTGTCTCTGAAGTTGTTTTGATGTTTCATGGAACAGCTGTATTGTAACAAACATGACTCTGTCTGTGAAGTTGTTTTGATGTTTAATAGGACAGTTGTACTGTAACAAACATGACTCTGTCTCTGAAGTTGTTTTGATGTTTCATGGGACAGTTGTATTGTAACAAACATGACTCTGTCTCTGAAGTTGTTTTGATGTTTGATGGGACAGTTGTATTGTAACAATCATGACTGTCTGTGAAGTGTTTTTACTATTACTTGAAGCAGCGATAATTAAGTAATCCAGTTGTTCAGCCCCAAAGGCGGTTCAGCGAAACGTTTGAGGGCTTATAACGCTAACAATCGGGTTTCGATACCCGCGGTGGTAACAGCACAGATAATCCATTGTATAGCTTTGCGCTTAATAACATACAAACAAATTTGCTGCCCATTATGTAATCGGTCAGCTAAAGAGACCGAGGATTGTTAGAGCAATTTGGACCCTGTTGTAAAATGCTTGTTTTCTCCAGGTCCTTTATTACATATTCTGACCGTGAGTTGCCATATTTACATTTAATTTCAGCTTATGATTTGAATCTATTTGACTATATCTGCATTTTTTATTATTCACCTTTCAGTCAACTAGTTATATTTTATTCTGATTTCACCTGGTAAACATGTGAGACTGCTGACGCGTGAAATAACAAATATTTATTAGTGTTCGTCGAACACGTCTGTTTTCTTCTCCTTCCTACCAATCCTTATATCAACATTCCATCTATTAAATTATCAAGCTTCTGGAGACAGAGTTATCTGTGTAAGTTGAATATTCAATAGCACGGAAGATCATAACCTAAAGCTGGTTATACCTCTTTATTATAATTATATGAAAACTGATGTTGAACTAGCCATTTTACTGAATTCTGACCTTTGAACGATAAGCCTTCTGAGCAAGTAACTATTACACGCAAAGCATAGATATGAAAAGCTCTATTTAAGCACTTGTAGTTTACACTTCGTAATGTAATAAAATAAAATTGTAATCTAATGTAATCTTCAATCAAGTTTCTTAAATGTGATAAGTTTCGGTGTTTATCAATAGCGTTTAATACATTTCTTAAATGTGATAAGTTTCGGTGTTTATCAATAGCGTTTAATACATACTTTTGGCTATTGCGTTCAACAGAAGGCCTGCTGGATAGTCACTTGTGGTAGACAAAAATATATATTTTAAAGAAATGGAAGTTGAAATTCGTAATCGATTGACTACATCTTCAGCCTAGCGTGGTATTGATATGTAGTAGAACATAAACAGGAATATAAAACAATTCTTGGCCACGTGGTTAGGGCTACCGACTCGCAATCTCCAACATTCTCGCCCTTTTCAGCCGTGAGGGTGTTATAATGTGACGGTCAATCCAACTATTCGTTGGTAAAAGAGTAGCCCAAGTGTTGGCGGTGGGTAGTGATGATAGCTGTCTTCCCTCTAGTCTTTCACTGCTAAATTAGGGAAGAGTAGCGCAGATAGCCCTCGTGTAGTTTTGCGCGAAATCCATAACAAACTAAAACAATTCCTAGTTATTATGAATGCCCCCCAGTGACACAATGGTATGTCTGCGGACTTACATCGCTAGAAACCGGGTTTCGATACCCGTGGAGGGCAGAGCACAGATAGCCAATTGTGTAGCTTTGTGCTTAACTTCAAACTAACAAATAAATTATCAAGAAAAATATGTTCTCTCTCCAGCTTTCGAACCTATGAAATTGATAAACTATATTATAATATTTAATAAGGCAAAATATAACAGTACCTACACATGATCATATCTTTGTTAGAATGTCGTCAGTAGAACCACGTCCCAGGATTAGCCATAGTACATGATACTCTCTGCTGTCAAACCCAGGATAGCCCTTGTCAATTGCCAGAGAACGCTACACTCTAAAGGTCACGTTTTAGCTTGTTCTACAGTGCCCAAGCTCTGCCAGGACCCCTTACTGCACTTACAAGATATTTATACTGCAGTATTATATTCTAGGCCACATGAACTGGTATGGTCTCACTGACTTTTGGGAGAGTCTGTCAGTATTTTAACTCTGTTGTTATCAGCAGTCTTGTAACATTCATGTTTTACTCTTGTAGCATTATTATTCAATATGCTATGTTATCTCCCTGTTCATTAAAGTCTATTGGTCATTTTAGTGCTGTATGGTCCATTTTTATTGTAAAATTTCTCTCATATAGAGAGTGGTGATGGGGCTTAATGAATATTATCTTATACCTGCAATTAGTTCTTGCTCTTCTTTGCAGTCAATGGTATTCGGAAGTGTAATTGTATAACTAGAATAAATAAATACATATCATGCGCCGTCTTCCCTCACTGATATTTTTATCCAATATAAATGACTTTTGATGGCCTAGTACTGGAAGTCTGACGAACGTACATAACGTTTCAGTTAAAACACATTTTATTTCACAGTCCAGCTAAAACGTTAATAAATTTTAAAAATTGCAGAAGTGTTGCTATCTTAGCAAAATTGGTTCACAGCATTAGTTACATGTATTAAAGAATACTTCAAATGTTAATTGTAGGTTGTAGCCAGTTTGTGCTGCTTTGATCTTAACAAGATCGGAAGATAGCTCCTTTGCTACCAATTATGTGTCCATTCTCAGATTCTCGAAAGCAGTTTGAAATGTACAGTCAAACGCCAGTATATTATTATCACACCTCATCTACTGCAAACAATCTAATGCGAATTTCATCAGATGTTCAAAATTATTCGGCTTGTTACATGAGTTAGCTGGAATGATGACTTGACACATTCAAGTATTCGTTGAATACTGAAGCAGTCTTAGATCTACTTTCATCATTATTTTGATGAACCAACAGGAGCCCTTTACAGCATTCACTCATACTTCTTCGTACATTACTCTGTTCTCTCACCTAAGTCCACACTATAGTTTGGCATATCTTTCTTTTACTTCATAAATATGACAGATAAGTAATTATATACTTTACGACAACTGTGTTATTCTGTCCTTTTACAATCATGTGTATCTTAGCAATGTAGGTAGGCCTGCGTGCTTACTGCGTTATTATGGATGTCTATATGGTGCCAAGTTGTGTTTGTTTAACTTGCTGGTCATTTGTTCTTACAAACACATCAGCATATTCAGCCAGTAGTTTACCAAGCCCTGCTAGTTCTTTGGATGACAGTAACGCTAATGTAATTTCTCTTCACTTGCAGCTACTTCAGCTCTCTACACTATTTTTATATAGCCCTAGAAATGTGTAAAACCTGAAAAATTAAACCTTTCAGCTCCGTTAACATAACAGTTATAGCAATATCGAAATATATTTCTTGGTTCTAGATGCAGGCAGCAACACCTTTGACATTAATACTCTGACTCATTGTAAGCCTACAGTTCACCAAACAAAGAGGAATATGAGTGTCACGGAATTTTGTTTGCTTAATTTTGTGGCAACTAAAGTGTGTGCTTAGATATTTAAATACTATTGCACATTTTACACATTAGAACAACATAACATGAATGTTTTTTAAATATATATCTCAAGTTATAGAAATAATATTATCTAACGTTTTTCTCTTTTTTTTTCCAACACATAGGTTTATCTATGTATGAAGCTTTTTGCACATGCCCAGAAGGCTTGTAGCATCTCTGTAGCTGTTAACTTGGTAGTTGTCAGTTCATAGTTACACACCATCATTTTACTATATATCATATTGAAGAGATTAAAGCTCAAGCAAGTTCAGTTTGATGTTTAAACAGGAAACAGTCATCTGTTAACTTGGTAATTGTTAACTTTATGTTTCGTGGGTAACACCCATCTCAGCATTTGTTGATGGTAAGCACTTAAAACTATGTTCACATTTTAATACAAAACGCTATTTGTAGATTCAGAGGGAAGATGATATTGTCTTCTAAGTACACTTGTACAATCCACGGATCCTTTGATGCCACATAGATGTGCTTTGAAAAAAATCTAAATATTTATCCATACGGATGTCATTGCTTTCTGCAGCCTTCCTACTAATATAAACAATTCAATGCAAGTGGCACAGTTCATCTTTCCTTGAATGAGCTTCATTCAGGTATTTCACATCATCCAAGACAAGGTTCTCCTGAGCCCACAGGAAACATTGTATAATCTGGTTTGCCACCTAAGCATTCTATGCAGCTGTCCACTTGTAGCTCAGCGGTAAGGTTGACGGGTTATAAGGCCAAAATTATAGGTTCTATTAAAACAAACGATCACAACTGAATCCTCCTCAGGTAGCAGTAAGTTCCTCTTTCGCTGTTGTATTATATGATTGAAGACTAATTTATATCAAATCATTGTTTCTTGCTGAGTACAGTGAGAATAATGGTTGTATATTGGTCAGACAAAGGCAATACTGGCTGAGCCAATGATAAAAGATAGTCATGAAATGCTAATTACTACTCATCTCTCATTTCGAGCTGCAATGAACAAATTAAGGGGAATGTGAAAAAAAAACACCTGCAGTTAACCTGTTTTTGTTGTTGTTGTTGTTTTTTATAAGAATTTTTTGGCCTGTTGATTTTTTTAATATTTTACTGACTTTAGGCATTTAAACCATAACGTACAAATTATAGTTTATTCAAATATGGACGCAATTTGAATATATAACATGGGTATCTTAGTGTAATAAGTTGTTTGAATAACCCTAATTACTTAACTTTTTATTTGTTGCATGAATTAGTGTCGAGAGTACTTTAAGATATACCTTAGTGTTATTAGTATCATAAACATGATTCGTAAGTTTTGTCCACAAGACTTCTTCAATCCCGCCCTGTAATAGTTGGGCATCTTAGGAATATTTAGATGGGGTAATTCAACTCTAGATCTCAGATTGATAACGCTAAAAATCGGGTTTCGATATCCGCTATGGGTGGAGCACATCTAACTTATTCCGTAGTTTGGGGCGTGGGTTGGCTCTATGGTAGAGCTTTGGATTTTTGAGTTGACGAATCAGATTCAACCCCGTGTGATAAAACAAAATAGTTCCTGCACTTTAAGCTGTGAGTGCTTTATAAGAGTGACAGTCATTCCCTTAGCGTGGATGGCAAGGTGCTGCTGACTGGCTTTCATCCCTCTGGTCAGTAGATCAAAATTAGGAACGGCGGAATTAGCGTGGATGGCAAGGTGCTGCTGACTGGCTTTCATCCCTCTGGTCAGTAGTTCAAAATTAGGAACGGCGGAAGATAGCCTTAGTAACTTTGTTATAAATACGAATACACATACTCTTAAACGAGAATTATAACATTATTACAGTTACACCAGTTTACATTTCTATCCGTTTACAAACGTTACATTTGTAGCTAAATGCAATATTATATGGTATACACAGCTTTATAGATTCATTTTGTGTTTTAGTTTAGAGCATTCATACAACTGAGTTGACCGTCCTAAACTTTCTTAAAGTAGTATATCTTGGATTGATTCGACGTTTCCAAATGTACAAGCATTATGCTCGTAAATTTTGAAATTATTGCAACTCTAATATCATCGTGACATCAGAGTTGCTGATATCATCGTGACTTTAGATTTTCTGATATCATCGTGTGTTCAGATTTACTGATATCATCGTGACTTTAGATTTTCTGATATCATCATGTGTTCAGATTTACTGATATCATCGTGACTTTAGATTTTCTGATATCACCATGTGTTCAGATTTACTGATATCATCGTGACTTCAGATTTACTGTTCCTTAATTAATTCAAATAAATCCAGGTATGATATTTTACTTTTTAAGTCATGATCGATCACAAAAAAACTGAACATCGATTGATTAACGGCTATATGTACAACCATGAATGGTAGATTAAAACACAAAATACCCATTTTTTAGTCAGTGGTAAGTGTATTGAATACAATGCTGAAATCTGGAGTTCGATTACCCACGCTAGAAAGAGTGCATACAATATGTACTACCATGAATGGTAGATTAAAACACAAAATACCCCCTGGTTAGTCAGGGGTAAGTTTCTGAATACAATTCTAAAACCCGGGGGTTCGATTACCCACGCTGTAAAGAGTGCATATAGCCCGTTGTGAAGCTTTGCAATAAAAAGAACAACAATCACAACAACAACAAAACACAAAAATGACACAAAATATATATTTTTTATTTCTAATAAAGATTCCTTATTTGCACAAACTTCAGTAAAATGCAGATTAAAACTAAGACACGTTAAAATATTACTTTGAAAAAATATGATAAATTCCATACTTAAGGTAGCGAAACTAAAAAGTAAAATTGAAACCATACTTAATATCAATGTCTAGTGTAAAAAAACACTTTCCAAAAATAAATTTACTATTCATTTATATATATCTTTTGTACGATGACTCATATGAAACGATAAATATAATCTTATTAATGAAAGCTAGAAAACATTTTAATTACATTATTGAATAGTTACAACTAATATCTCGCTTTATAATCACACCCTTCTCTTGAATTAAGGTATATGTTTCTGTGAACACATATTACTGGTAGTCATCTATTATCATAAGTGTGATGTTTTGACAACACCTGCACATTTATCAAAACTATAGAATAACATTCTATATCTAAGATTTTTGTGCATTTAGCTTTGAAACAAAATCTTTAAAGTAACTGTTAGCCAACGAAGAAGTGTTTTTACCTCAAAATTATAATACATAAATGAAAAGTTTCAAACTGATGACACAATCTAAGCCTATTTTTGAAATAAGCATTCTTGCGGTGTTTCTTGTAAGCACGAAATATAAGCCAGTTCGCTGTATTTTAATAGAAATTTAACTTTATTTTTTTAAATAAATTCACTTCTACTGGCAAATTAATTAAACTCTTGACATTTATCTTAGTGTGTGTGAATTCTACTGGCACACACACACTAAGATAAATGTCAAGAGTTTAATTAATTCAGTTCTACTGGCAGACACACTAAGATAAATGTCAAGAGTTTATTGCGGTTGTTTAGTTGAAGTTAGTGATCTATGTGAAATGATATTATTACGATATTAGTAGTAACTCTCATGATCACGTAACAAAAACAAATAATGATTGAAATAGTGTCAAACAATTTTGAAGAGTTTAAACACTAGTGATCTTTACAAATACCTACTTGTAACTTATGGCAAAAAGCCTCATTCGGAATTTCCGAATACAAAGCAGTACTATTTCGCGTGTCATTTTTGTGTTATATGTTAATCTCTATTCCTCTCTCTGTCTGTAACGTAACGTTACGAAGCTGATACAAGACAGTGCTCCTAATCTTGAATACAATGGCATTTATTCTACATTCACTAATGATACGAGATATTAAATACAAACGTGTTTTCATCAAAACTAAAACAATATTTAAGTATACAAAACTACGAATGATTGAGAAATTAGGTCCACTGTTTATCTGACTAAATAAAAGCTCAAATTATGATAACTTTGTTGTATGATGTTGAGATGAACCATTCAAGCCTGACCTCAGTTTTTATTGTTTTTGACTAAAATAAATTATGTTTTTTTAAGTGATAACTTAGAGATTCTGACACACTAATGAGTCATTGTTTTTCCTAGCATGGGAATGTAACAGATCGATTGATATATGGGAAATTATGTTTAATTAACTATCACTTTTACATGTATGTGTGTGTGTGCGATTTTTCTGGTTATGTTACATTCACCACTGTGGTTTATCATGCCCACAGTAGAATAAATTGAATAGATTGGTAGTTTCAGTTTTTCATTATAGTACAGTTTAATAGTCATAGTTTGTTTTCGTCTTCATTCTAAGTTATTGTAATTTTGTAATATTAAAACCTAATTAATATGGCATTACTTGTAATCTATATTTACTTTAACTGTATAGGTCATGAGCCACTATTGTTTTCTTTCAAGGATATGTTGGCTAGTAACTTCTAACTTAACCTTGCAGTACTTTCTATAGTTATTATCCCGGATTACTTAAACCTAATGTTAGCTCTTTTGTTCAGTTAACATTATAATATTTGTTGTTCCTCTAATATTGACTGAACTTGCGAGTGAATCGTTGCAAAGTGGGGTTGTTCAAAGGATTTAACAGTTTCCCCTGAAAACAGAGAAACATCTTATTATTATTAAGGGATCTGTTATACATAATATGACAACATGTAAACCTTATCATTATTATATAATACAATTGGATACACAAAACAAACGTGTCGAGTAACAGTAAAACAATACAAGTCATTTATTGTTCGTTATGAAATTATTAAGCAAATCTATATATATATATTGTTAACCAATTATTGTGACGAAATTAGATTTTTCAAACAACGCTGTTAAAGTCATTAATGAAGCTTTTGAAAGTTGAGCCAAGCGTAACATTTTCAATATTTTAACAGTAGTTAGTTGATAAAAATGTTTATCTACATGGTAACTAGAATTCAATAAACATTCAGTAGGAAGAACGATGGGTGAGTTACATCATTCTTCATTTATTTTGTTGTTGCTGATAACTGAACACATCCTGATGTAGAACTGTGGGAACCATATTTAACATCTTTAGAAGCTTAAAGGTTTCAATATACTGTATACTATTTGCTTTTCACTGATGTAGTAACTAAACTTTTATAGATAATTTTTCTTAATGTTGCACAGTATAGCTTAGCATTTAGTACTTAATTTAATTTAAATAGAACCAAAACATTTAGCATTTAGTACCTAATTTAATTTATATAGAACCAAAACATTTAGCAATTAGTACCTAATTTAATTTAAGTAGAACCAAAACATTTAGCATTTAGTACCTAATTTAATTTATATAGAACCAAAACATTTAGCAATTAGTACCTAATTTAATTTAAGTAGAACCAAAACATTTAGCATTTAGTACCTAATTTAATTTATATAGAACCAAAACATTTAGAAATTAGTACCTAATTTAATTTAGATAGAACCAAAACATTTAGCATTTAGTACCTAATTTAATTTATATAGAACCAAAACATTTAGCAATTAGTACCTAATTTAATTTAAATAGAACCAAAACATTTAGCATTTAGTACCTAATTTAATTTATATAGAACCAAAACATTTAGCAATTAGTACCTAATTTAATTTAAATAGAACCAAAACATTTAGCATTTAGTACCTAATTTAATTTATATAGAACCAAAACATTTAGCAATTAGTACTTAATTTAATTTAAATAGAACCAAAACATTTAGCATTTAGTACTTAATTTAATTTAAATAGAACCAAAACATTTACCATTTAGTACCTAATTTAATTTAAAAGAACCAAAACACACGTACAAAGTTAAACTAAATATTGGGAGTTTGAATAGGTACATTACTTTAAAGACAGCGAAAGAGTTGCTATCTAATTCGAGAGTTATCATCCTCAAGAATTAAACTCTGTGGGACTAATGATTTATTAAACAGTAAACAGAAATCCCTGGTATTAGTGGAGGTTTAGAAAGCACAGAAAGATCTCAGGATTTAGTCTTCGTGGGATTATAGAGTGGGCAGGAAGCACATGGTTGTATTATCATATTGAATTCTATCATCTAATAAAAATGCCTTATTCATCCAAGACAACTCTGTAATAATGATTTTGGATAAAATAATTTTAAAATGAATATCAAATTCTCCTCATGTTCGAATACAATCTAGAGTGCTAAATTTTATAGAACCTCATGAACAGCCACAATAAAGTTATTGCATTAGCATTGTTCATTGTTTAGGTAGGTCCTTTTTTTAATCGCTTAAGGAATTCCTTGGTATGAGAGTGTCTTGTTTTTGCAGAATTAACGTGGGCTCAAGGACAAGATGGATCACTTGGTTCGATATTTCTACAATATTTTATGCTATAATAGCGTTTCAGGGCGTAACGACGTTTTGTCTTCCCCAAACTCACGGCGTTTTCAAAACTGGAAACTCACATTCTGCTTGGTTTTTGTTTTGTTTTTTACTTTACACTGTGAACGCTGATATCAAGTTAAGAACAGGTTAAGCTCTATAGAATCTGCCGTTCTGCTAAACTCTCAAAGTAATCTTTCACACCCTCTTACGTTTCTACACTGTGTTGATCTAATGATAATACTGTGATACATGCTTGCTAGTTGTTGAGGTTCTGAAATTGAACATGCATCAGTTTTATTTCATGCTATCTAACTTGTTCTTTGTCATATATAAGGAGCTGAATGAAGCCTTTAAATATGGTTTCATGGTCCTTTGTTTACTGGCATCTAATTCAAATAAGTCTGTATAATTAGTTCAAAGGCATCGCTATAGCAAGCACTTCTTAGAAGTAAATACAGCAATTATAGTAAATATAGTTTCCCAAATCAATATAATAGAAAACAAGAAAAGTTATTAATCATTTGCGGATACAGATATTGTTTTTAAGCGATATTAGTGGTACGTCTATTTCATTATTTTTGTCCTTCACTTCCAAAATAATAGTGGTACGTCTATTTCATTATTCTTGTCCTTCACTGCCAAAATTATAGTGGTACGTCTAGTTCATTATTCGTGTGCTTCACTTCCAAACTAATAGTGGTACGTCTAGTTCATTATTATTGTGCTTGACTTCCAAAATAATAGTGGTACGTCTAATTCATTATTCTTGTGCTTCACTGCCAAAATAATAGTGGTACGTCTATTTCATTATTCTTGTGCTTCACTGCCAAAATAATAGTGGTACGTCTACTTCATTATTATTGTGCTTCACTGCCAAAATTATAGTGGTACGTCAAGTTCATTATTCTTGTGCTTCACTGCCAAAATAATAGTGGTACGCCTAGTTCATTAATTTTGTGCTTCACTGCCGAAAAAATAATAGTAGTACGTCTCTCTCTCTCTCTCTCTCTATATATATATATATATATATATATAT
>NW_013666367.1:421806-428730 GCF_000517525.1 Limulus polyphemus
GTTGTTTTTTTAATAATTAATCCTATTACAAAACTCTATAGAAATATCGTTTTGTTTTCATGTTATAACTAACGTATATCATATCTTGACATAGGGAATAAAACTTTCTCAATGTATACGTTGTTTTGACCTCTAGTCTGTAAGTTAATTCTAGCCTAAAGTAAGTAAAATACATTAAATGTTACAAAATGCATATCGATATAACACTAAAGTTAATGAATCATATCAAATATTAAAAAAAAACATTATTAAGAGAATTTTCAGTCGTCATCAGCGTATACCAGAAATCTAACAACAATAAAAAATTTACCTAAGGCCTTGATGTAAACAACAGTGATTAGTATGTCTTTGGTGACAAACCTTTGTATTTTGTACAGTGTAAGTGAATACGTCCTAATGTGTACTTCAAACTCAACAAAAAACTCCTAAGATAGGACATATTAATAGAAGAACATATATATATATTGGAAGAAAGGCGACGTTGTTTCCTAAGTTGACTCGGATATCATCAGCCTATCTTTTTTCTGCCTCATATGTCTTTTTTTAATTATTTTTATCGAATTTATACTATATTTGTCTGCTTTCTAGATTTATATATGCATTAATATCAATAAGTAAATAGACATCCATTCCAAAACGAATGTCGTTTCGTTAAATAAAACAACAAACATGAAACAAAGGATGCAATATCACTCTTACTATTTAGTGGATCTGTCTTTGCAATTTTTAAGGCAGAAATGCGGTCATATATGGTGTTTACAGTTTCTGAAAACTGGACTAGTGGATTGCACCCAACTTCCAGAAAAGAACATGGATGAATATTTCCCTAGAAGTTGGTTGTTTAGGACTCTTTCCCAGGAAACAATCAGGAATGGACCGCTCAATAGAGTTGATATCCGACGAATATCCTAGCAACTGAAGAATGGTAATGTGTCTTCAAGTCATCGTTTATTAACACAAGCTCAATGACCAGGAATCTCAATCCTGTGAAAACACTGTCTTGTCTAGTGAGATGGCCATTGGTGTAAACAGGTATAAGACATTGCTCGTGAATTGTGATATCTCGAGGTCCAGAATGATGACAAAAAACCTTGTCGAAACGTTCTACATTGGCTGTTATGTTAAACTTATATTAAAGTTTTTCTTCATTACCCATTCAAGCCGTCTCCAAGCATTATTAAACTTGAAGTAAATTCGTTTAGCATTTTTTATTTTTATAAATATTGATTATATTATTATAAATCACAAACATCAGCCAATGACAGCGTTTCTCAAACTGGGGTCCACAAGGATTCTTCAGGAGGTCCACAAGTCATATCCGAAATTCCATAAAAACGTATGATTTACAGAATAAGAATACACTTCATAATATTAAATCTATATGAATTAAAACATCTAATTTTGGAATACAGCTTTCCATGTAAATGGAATATTTTTACAAAACAAAAAAACATCGATATTTTGGGAGTCCACGAAAAGATTTTAAACTTAAAAGGGTATTTGCGGTTACTAACGTTTAAGAACCATTGGTCTATTAATAATTAATAAAAGAAATCAAAGTAGAAAATAAATTTAGACTGACCAGTCACTATTCCTCCTCCTATTGCAACTGCAAGCGTGGTAACTAGAGCAATGAGTTGGTAGCCAGCCTGAAGACTTGCAGTTCTCCCTTTTCCAGGTTCAATTTCCGTGTACTGGGATTGAATCTCTGCAAGTTTGCTGGAATTTGCTGCCGGTGACATATAACCAAATATTTCGTACAAGCTGATAGGAGTAATAACGTAAAATCAGTAGTCGTCACAGTTATAACACAATATATATATATAAAATTGTTTGTGTCTACAGTATTCAAACGTGGCAGTTTTTATACCTATCTGTTTTTCTTTTCTCTTCATACCTAATCGTGATGTTTGCATTTTGCTTCCTATCATTAAGTAGGTGAAATAACCGATAATATTTTCTTATCGTATTTGATATTAGGAATGTTAATGTTAAGTAAGAACAATCCTACAACGATGGATAAGTACATGAAATTCACATTTTTATACAACGATAATTAGAACGGCCATGTTAAATACTCCATCTTTAAATGATAAGCGCATATGTTAAGACAGACATACAGCATGAGACTTATGCTAATTTTGCGATACCATTCACACTGGTTGTGTTAGTTAAACCAACATAAAGCATAACAAATAGCCAGTGAACACACTGTATAACATGTTGAGTCAGCCAGTGAACACACTGTATAACATGTTGAGTCAGCCAGTGAACACACTGTATAACATGTTGTGTCAGCCAGTGAACACACTGTATAACATGTTGTAGTCAGCCAGTGAACACACTGTATAACATGTTGTGTCAGCCAGTGAACACACTGTATAACATGTTGTAGTCAGCCAGTGAACACACTGTATAACATGTTGAGTCAGCCAGTGAACACACTGTATAACATGTTGAGTCAGCTAATGAACACACTGTATAACATGTTGTGTCAGCCAGTGAACACACTGTATAACATGTTGAGTCAGCCAGTGGACACACTGTATAACATGTTGAGTCAACAAACATGTGACTACCATATAAAGAATCATAAATGTTTAAATGAGCTGAAAATTACGAAGAGTAGACTGTTTCAATATATATAATCAAATAGTTAATTAACTGGCTGTTATGTTAGCAAAATTGTATATTACAAAATGACAAAAATGGTTTGACATAAAGTTTAAACGAAAAATAAAGTAGTTTTTCTGTCTGATATAATCATATTAGGCTTACCTGTAACCGTAGTTGTCTTCTGAAGCCAATGACACAACAATGGCGCTAACCAATGCTGCGTAGATCCCAGGCATTCCGTGCAGGTTGTTGACTCCACACGTATCATGAATTCGGCAGTATTTGGCCAGAAATGGCTAAGGTTTTTTAAAATTTCAAACATTAAAATTAAGTAGTTCATGAACACATCATTCACTGACATCAATGCCTTATAGGACAAAACGTGGTTGCATACATACACTTTAATTAATCTTAATGAAATTGTGCTGTCTCTGGTAAAGCAACCAAACTATTTTCACCTACCTTGTAACAGCTTGTGTTATATTAATTTGCTTATAGTTTAAGACATCTTTAAAGCTGCAATTCAACGTAATGATACCCTACAGGCAAAAGAAGTTTTAACAATTCTAAGAACACCTTATGGTGACAACGTCATTAAAACTTTACAAAAGTTTAATGTTTTGCCTATTAAGAAATTTGCTTATATAATTCGCTTTAATAAGACTTAATGAATTATTGTTTAAAGTTGTTCCTTCGGAAAAAAATATTGTCAGAATATATATATATATTGTTGAATCGAATGTTAAGAAACTGCTTGAGTTAAAAATGTGCTTTAGATTAAAATAACAGAGGACGAATTTTGAAAATACTAATTTCGTAAGTCTGAACAACTAATCGTATTTTTGAGTGTTTCGTTTCCATACATCGATTATTCTTAATTGATGAGAGGATTAAAACATTCTTTTGTCCATTTAAAGTGCTTTGTAAAGATGGCCTCTACATGCGTGTTACTTAGCGCAACGGAGAGTTACGTTACTAAAGGTTTGTAAAAACATTAACCTTTTAAGTTAATGATTTTGTTTGTTTGTTGTTAAACACAAAGCTACACAATTGACTATCTGCACTCACGTTGTCCACTCTGAGAACACTAACCCTAGTTCTTAAACACAAAGCTACACAATTGGCTATCTGCACTCACGTTGTCCACTTCGGGAACACTAACCCTAGTTCTTAAACACAAAGCTACACAATTGGTTATCTGCACTCACGTTGTCCACTCCGGGAACACTAACCCTAGTTGTTAAACACAAAGCTACACAATTGGTTATCTGCACTCACGTTGTCCACTCCGGAAACTACTAACCCTAGTTGTTAAACACAAAGCTACACAATTGGTTATCTGCACTCACGTTGTCCACTCCGGGAACACTAACCCTACATACTACTGTCCCACCATTGAATATAATAGATTTTTTTTATGTATGAACGTGATACTAAAATCCAAACTCAGTATTTAAATTATACACTTCAAAATGCATACTGACTTATACATATTAAAAGATACATTGTCTCCTTCACTGAAAAATAATATACATTTTGGGGTGATAGTGGCTAAGGACAATAAGATTTTCTTTAAAAACAAAGTAAGATAAGTTTCACATGAGGGCGTTGTTTTTAATGTAAGGAAGTAACCGATAGTAATAAATATCCTAAAACCAATAACATCTCTTCCACAAAGACGTTATACAATATTCTATCTTTACAGTTAGTATATTAATAATATTTATGTGTTAATAAAAAAAACTTCCTTTGAAAATATTGATTTAAGAGTTTGATATTTCACGAAAGCTTTACGTTAGATCCTAGAAATATAAGTCATAGTTACTGCATTTAAAAATCAATCAAAGTAACATATATAGTGGCTGAAAAGATTATTCCCACTAATCGACCACTTGCTACAAAATGTCGAAATGAAATCATCTCTAGTAACGAAACTAAGGATAACTTGTTTGTCACGTTTCGTCACAGTATGACTCAACATGTTCGAATCATAGTCGTTATTAGAGATAAGATCGATCAATGAAAATCATCTCTAGTAACGAAACTAAGGATAACTTGTTTGTCACGTTTCGTCACACTATGACTCAACATGTTCGAATCATAGTCGTTATTAGAGATAAGATCGAGTTAAGAGATCACTATGACATGATTATTTCTTTGGACTCATTTTATTTTCATAGATATCCATTTTACTAATGGTGAAAATCGTTTTAAGATAAAATATATAAAAGTCTGTGATCAAGTTATTGTGTTACTAGCAGCCTATCTTCTTTGAACGCTACCTGTATATATGTCTATAACCTGGTTGTGTTGAATGGAGCAATTATTTTTCCGTTTACTGAAAAAATTGGTTTAAAATCATATTAAATCTGTTTGCCAATAGGATATCATTTAAATGTATATATGAAAGGTAGTTTACTAAATTCATTTATTTTGAAAACGCATCACTCAGTTCTTACTTAATTTATCGAAGTAAGCCACCGGACACCCTTCACGTGCACATTAAATAAAGCTTTACGAGTGTCACTAGCTATCATCAATGAACAGTTTTAATGTCATTATCGAAGTAAGCCACCGGACACCCTTCACGTGCACGTTAAATAAATCTTTACGAGTGTCACTAGCTATCATCAATGAACAGTTTTAATATCATTATCGAAGTAAGCCACCGGACATCCTTCACGTGCACGTTAAATAAAACTTTACGAGTGTCACTAGCTATCATCAATGAACAGTTTTAATATCATTATCGAAGTAAGCCACCGGACACCCTTCACGTGCACGTTAAATAAAGCTTTACGAGTGTCACTAGCTCTAATCAATGAACAGTTTTAATATCATTAAAATATCATATATCATCAGTAAGAAAATCACAATTATTGAACACTCTAAAAAAACTCAAAATATATTAATCTTAAAAATCATTCATAGGGAAATGATAGGGTAATGATTAATAAAACTAGATAACATAGAACATTAAAGATAGTGAAATTATCAATAAAACTGGATAACAGAATACTCACGGATAGGCAAATTTTAATAAAACTGGATAACAGAACATTCAAGGATAGGGAAAGTTTAATAAAATGAGATAAAACATAACATTCAAGGATAGGGAAAGTTTAATAGAATGGGATAAAATAGAACATTCAAGGATAGGGAAATTATCAATAAACTGGATAATAGAACATTCAAGGATAGGGAAATTTTAATAAAACTCGATAAAACAGAACATTCAAGGAGAGGGAAAGTTTAATAAAATTGGATAAAACATAACATTCAAGGATAGGGAAATTATCAATAAAACTGGATAACAGAACATTCAAGGATAGGGAAATTTTAATAAAACTCGATAACAGAATACTCAAGGATAGGGAAATTTTAATAAAACTGGATAACAGAATACTCAAGGATAGGGAAAGTTTAATAAAACTGGATAACAGAACATTCAATGATAGGGAAAGTTTAATAAAATGGGATAAAACAGAACATTCAAGGATAGGGAAAGTTTAATAAAACTAGATAACAGAACATTCAATGATAGGGAAAGTTTAATAAAATGGGATAAAACAGAACATTCGAGGATAGGGAAATTATCAATAAACTGGATAACAGAACATTCAAGGATAGGCAAATTTTAATAAAACTGGATAACAGAACATTCAAGTAATAGAATGAGAAGTGTAACTTTAAGTAAGAATATGTTTCGAAATATTCTGTGTTGAGCAAATAAAGCCTTGTAATTGTTCGGGGAAAAAAGTACGTGATCGGTTTCGTAATCTCAATAAACATTAGCCATGTAATGTAAAGGGTACCTCAGTGTAATTCATCGAAGCTTCTTAGTCCTAAAATATATTGTGTTTAAAAATATAATTTTCAGTGTTGAGAATATAACCAAACTACAAGATATGAAAAAAACTTATAAACTTTAATTTGTACGTAGATAATTTTATTTTCCATTTCCAAATCCCCAACGACTATTATTAAGTAAGCAGTAGCCTATAACTGAATTGAAACCAGCAAGTCCTCCTATTATCATTGCCAAAGGGGTTAAACATTTCACACTTACCGTAAGGAAATGATAGCCCATAACCGAGATGAAACCAGCAAGACTTCCTATTATCATTGCAAAAGGAGTTAAATATTTGACACTTAAATAAAGTAAGTAAATGATAGCCTCTAATCGAAATAAATTCAACAAGGCCTCCTATTTATCATTGCCAAAGGAGTTAAATTTTTCACACTTACCGTAAGGAAATGATAGCCCATAACCGAGATGAAACCAGCAAGTCCTCCTATTATCATTGC
>NW_013666367.1:429524-445542 GCF_000517525.1 Limulus polyphemus
CTGGTTCACAGAATTGAATTTTCCGAAGAATGACATTTCAAATATATTTTCTCATCGTCAAATGCTCAGCTTTGTTGTAAAAATGACATTCAGTTATTTCGTATTTGCTGATGAGCTTGTATCGCGGTGTTATTATTTATTAGGTGTTAATTAGAACTATTTGTCCCAAATTATAAAGTAATAGACTAGAGGGAAGGCAGCTAGTCACACCACCCACCTCTATTTTTTGGACTATTCTTACTTAACGAAGCCCTCAGAGGCCCAGCGCTATGTCTGCAGGCTTACAACGCTAAAAATCGGGTTTCGATACCCGTGGTGGGCAGAGCACAGATAGCCGATTGTGCAGCTTTGTGCTTAACCACACAAAAACAAATACTTAGCGGAAAATGTGATTAACCGTTACATACAACACCTACACGGTTGAAAGGGCGAGTCATGTTTGGTGACGGAATTCAAGCCCACGACCCGCTGATCGCGACTCAATCACTAGATCATACCAGGCTTAATTTTGTACGCCCACCTTACCATCACCCGTATATGCTTTACGAAAACCTTTGGTATTTAAATAATGTTAAAAAAATTCTAGGAAAGCATATAAGCATTCCACTCTGACTTTTCCCCTTGAATGTTTGAGCTTTGCAGCCTGAAAATCACATTAAACAGCCTGTAAAAATTTGTTGTTTTTAGATACGTGTGCCTTTTTTATACGCTTTCAGTCCGATAGAAAGGTTGAATTTAATAAGCATTCTTATTAAAAATTAGTGCTCGAGTTTCCTTCGCCTTTCTAAGGTAATTTTTAATATGAAAATATAATATAAGCTTAAACCAACAACGTGACTAGCTTGTTTCTCTGTTTTTGCGCAAAGCTACAGAACTGGCTCAACGAGAAGTTGAAACCGGGGTTATGATGTTGTAAGCCCCTAAACTTACCGCTGATCCACCGGGTGACACATGACTAACTAAAAAATGTGGTAATTTTGACAAATCTCAACTAATGACTTGCCTTGTTGCTCAATAGAACTTTGCGTGGCTTTTTTTTCTGTAGGAGATAGCTTGGTGAAATTTTGAAATATTTGAACACCCTATTGTGCTTTCTAGTCTCTATTGTTGAAATACGATAAGTCTGGTGTTTCGTATCATGTTCCGATTTTCTTTCATCAAAAGAAAGTGGAATTAAAAATAATACAAATCTTCAGAGAATATTTGGTGCCTCACCCTGACAACGATAAAAATGTACATGTAGCGGATGATGAAATGTGGTGTAATGGTAACGCCAAATAAAATAAGCAATATCTGTATTGGTTGATATGTCTAAATGAATGCCAAGAAATACATCTGTTTGTCATATGCCTAGACTCGTAATTTTATACCAATTATTTCGTCATAACTTCTAATTTGCACGGTGCTACGCACTTTCTCTGTCACTTTGTTGCATGTATTGTGAAGGTAATATGTTAAACAACAGTACATGGTTGCTTTGTATAGTTTATTAGACTTGAGGAGTATTTTGTTGCATGTATTGCGAAGGTAATATGTTAAACAACAGTACATGATTGGTTCTGTATAATTTATTAAACTTGGTGAGTATTTTGTTGCATGTATTGCGAAGGTAATATGTTAGACAACAGTACATGATTGGCTTTGTATAGTTTATTAGACTTGAGGAGTATTTTGTTGCATGTATTGCGAAGATAATATGTAATTTTTAACGAAATAGTAACGCTATTTGTGTAAGAATTAGTCTTCCCGACTAGAAATATTTATTGTTGGCTAATCATATATGCTGCAATCTGAGCCTTATAGCAACTTGCCACATACTGGAGTCTGAAAGCAGCAGTAACTTACTATGGTATGCAAGTTAAAACCAGCAATACGTCGTCGCTGAGTTTCGGTCTTACGTCAACCATATTTTACCATGTTTTGCCGTCTAAGTATAACTATAGCAAATATGCCAACATTAATTCATCGTTGATCTTCGATGTTTACAATGAACACTATCTAAATCTAACTAGAGCTGGTCTTGTTTCGCTGATAAAAATAACTCGTCGCTGGTATTCGATGTAAAGTTAACAATAACTTTCCGTAAACACCGAAAGTTTAAACAATAGTCATAAATATATAAAAAAAACAAGTTTATCTTTTTCCAAATATTTGTTTGTTTTTTATGGAAAAAAATAAAACAAATATATAGTTTTTATACCTATGTTTAGGTTTAATCATTTACTATTTATTAAGAATGTTTTACTTTAGTTGTGACTGTCTTAAGCCAGCATTACCTCGTTTCTTAGTATTCGTTCTAATGCTGACAAGTTATTTAATAAATACTGCTATATAAAACCGACAAGTATAGCACGTATTTTAAAGTATAATACACAAAATGTAGGTCGTTAGGCTAAAAGGTTGACCACATATTTCTCTGTATTTATAAATATGTATCACGAGATATCTCAACATATTTCTTAATAACGTTATACAGCAACTTACCATATTAAACCTGTTCTTGCCGTCTACTAAAGACGAAGTAGCGAAACTGATTAGGACGCACGAACATAGTGAGAGATATGTGTTGATGATTGCTCTATGACGATCGTCTCCTAGACCTAGAGCGGAGTTAAAGCTAGGCCAAAACAACCACAAGTATATAGTTCCTGTAGAAAAACAAACATAAAACGTATAAGAATGTAATTTTATTTTATTAAAAGAAGAGCATTTCATAGTTAAATAACACAATTCTAAGCGAAGTTTTAGGTAATTTCTTCATATATCAATTAATCAACTATAAATACTATGGAATTCACAGTCTCTACTTTAAAAGCTGGTTCCTTCTAATTGAACGATTATATTGTAAGGCTAACAGGTTATTCAAGTTTTCTGTTTTCTCTGTAGAACGTATTAGTTTGAACATCAAAAGAGAATTATATACAATTTTCAACTACATCTAGTTAATTATAAAACTGTCTGTCTTTTTTTGTCTTTGATACCATTTTTTTCATCTATATATTTTTTTTCCACTATAGTTTTCCGTCAACTGATGGAATCTATATTTAAAGTAGGGTACTGAATCAGTAGCATTAATCCTCCAGCTACGTACAAGTTAATATAATTAATACAAACTACAGAGTTAGTTGACTTATCTTACTTAATTTGTCAGTTAACACTATAGTAATTGATTACACAGAGTGGTAAAAGTTACAGCATTACTTTTCTATCTTTTGTCCCTGAAATCATCTGACGCTCCAAAAATAACGTAGTAACAAAACAAAACACTAAAATTGTTACAGGATATGAAATCAGATGTCTGATTTTTTTGACATGAAACATACACAACTTTTATTGTATGTATTTAGCTACATTTTCACTTTTATATGTATTCGTTTTATAGTTGCGTTGAAAAGAGTGATTTGATGTCCCGAAGACGAAGACGATAAAATAAAATAAGCAAAAATTACAAATTTGTTTTGAACTTTATTAACAAAGTTCTACAACCTGTTTCGTGACAAAGTTTCACTTCCTTTAGGAATTATATATATTAAGTTAATGTGATTTCCCACACAAGAAAACGATGATCAAGAAATAAAAGATTTCATCATTTTAATGTTACCTTACGTTGCAAACCGATAGTAAAACACTCCAGTAAAAGTGGTAGCGAATGTACAATGTTAGAGCTTACCAATCATAGCAAAAATATCTGAATGGTATACAGCCCCTTCTTTAGGATGTTCACAGAACTCCTTTCGATACAAAACGAAAGTCACAGCTAGCCCAAAATACGCTCCAAAAGTGTGGAGGAAAATGGATCCGCCAATATCGGCTGTCTGCAATTAAGAATACAGGAGTGAATGGGCGTTTGGTGCTGACCAAATTCGGTTATTTAAAGTAACGTATATGGGAATGAATATATCTATAATTTGTGTGTGTGTGTGTATATATATATGTAATAAACTAACAGTGTTATCTAAAGCTTAGGCCTAAAATGTTAGTCTTAGTTAAGATCTAACTTTCAGTATTATAAGTTGAAATAAAATTATTTTACTCTAAGAGTAATACTGTTTCTTAAGACGTAGAGAAGACAAGTTCAGCAATTTCAAACTTTTTAGTTTCTCTTGGGACGTAGAGAAGACGCGTTCGGTAATTCCAAACTTTCTAGTTTCTCTTGGGACGTAAAGAAGACAAGTTCAGTAATTCCAAACTTTCTAGTTTCTCTTGGGACGTATAGAAGACAAGTTCATAATACCAACCTTTCTAGTTTCTCTTGGGACGTAGAGAAGACAAGTTCAGCAATTCCAAACTTTCTAGTTTCTCTTGGGACGTAGAGAAGACACATTCGGTAATTCCAAACTTTCTAGTTTCTCTTGGGACGTAGAGAAGACAAGTTCAGTAATTCCAAACTTTCTAGTTTCTCTTGGGACGTAGAGAAGACAAGTTCGATAATTCCAAACTTTCTAGTTTCTCTTGGGACGTAGAGAAGACAAGTTCAGTAATTCCAAACTTGCTAGTTTCTCTTGGGACGTAGAGAAGACAAGTTCAGTAATTCCAAACTTTCTAGTTAAACCAGATTTGGATGGATATATTTATATTATTGCGAGTTACTTAAGTGTTTCTTTCCTCTCAGTGTTTAATTTCCTTTGACAAATAGTGAGAGGGATTAATAAAATAGAGGTTTATTTTGAACGACGAATTGCTCTATTGTTAGTTGAGGTAGCACTTACCCTTAAAACATGGCAAATTTACATGTGTGGAAACACTGTTAAGCACTTCTTGTAATCTTCAAGTTGAGCACAGAACAAAAATATGATGTCACAATCTCTAAAACTACACTTTTAGTCATACATGTCATACACATAATTAATGTGGCAGGGATAGAGAAATACATAACGTAAACTGTTTTTACATCATAACTTTAATTAGGTATGATAAAAATATGTGAAATTTTATGCATATGCTCTTTGTGTACATCCTCATAGCTTGAATTAAAAACTATGTAAGTTTTCTGCAACGTTAATGAGCTGTGGGCAATTAATTTTAATTAAGGGTAATTAAACTCATAACAAGACAATTGGTAAAGATTTGTGAATAATTCTAAGATATTCAAGATATGGAAGAGTGTAATATCAACAAGTATGCTAAATCTCATGCTGATATTGGCTTTAGTAAGTTTTTAGTAAATATGTACTTTTACCATATTTAACAGTGTTTCCTCACCATGTAAATTTGCCCAAATTTTAGGGTCAGTACTACCTTAAATCCCTTATAATTTCTCTTGACCCCAGTTGGTTGAATAGAAATGTGTTATCATTTGTACCTGATAAACCGACAAACTCAAATACATCTAAGTAATTTAATTAAGTAATATTTCCAGAAACATAAACAATAATACTTCTCTGATTTAGTTTTGATTTAAAAATGAATATCTCTTAATGACTAAGGATAAATGTTTCACCTGGGTGGGATATGAGGATATGGGAGGATTTAGAAACAAAGGGTGGTAAAAAAAAACAGGATAAAAGCTAAGATGAAAGTGAAAAAATGGTGTGGTTGATATGGTAAGTAGAACATGAATACAAAGAGATGTAGATGATCAGCCACATGAAATATCACAGTGAAGTCAGAGCGAAAAGGATGCAATGCTGATCTGGCGGACCCATATCTCTAACTGATAACAAAAACTGCAGAATACATTTAAAACAATATAACAATCTTTAAAAACGAAAAAAATATTTATAAGATAGTTATTCACAGAGCTTCGAACTTATTGGTTGAGACTTAACCTTATAGATTCCCACTCCTAGGTGTTCATTACATCCAAATATGGTGATTTCGATCATACACATGACAACTAGCTGAATAGGGCTAAGTTTACCCAGAAGAGCACCGTACGAAATCAGCACTGTGGCAGAACCAAATTCGGCGTTGATGAGGCTAAATGAAATTAACACAATATCAAAATACGATTTATTTTCACGAATTCCATTAAATTTATATTCACACCTTTTTTCTATTTCGTATAAGTAAAAGTTCAAATTCATTTATAGAAATAACAACTAGCTAAAATAGTTGGTAAAAACTACACACTACACAAAACCCTGCATAGTACATAATAAAAATTACCCAATAATGTATACCTTACACAAAAGGTAAGACTACGATCACATACATTGTAAAATTCAAAGAATGTAATATAATATCTTGGTTATATTTCACATTGATATTAGTGAAAATATTATGTCATAGCTATGTCTTGTGCTCTTTGAAAAAAAAAATTAATCTATTTTTCTTTGTGTTTACAAAACATTATTAATTATTTCTATGTTGAATAACGACAAACCTGTTTTTAATTATTTCTATGTTGAATAACGACAAACAAGTTTTTTTATTATTTCTATGTTGAATAACGACAAACATGTGTTTAATTATTTCTATGTTGAATAACGACAAACACGTTTTTAGTTATTTCTATGTTGAATAACGACAAACATGTTTTTTATTATTTGTATGTTGAATAACGACAAACATGTTTTTATTATTTCTATGTTGAATAACGTCAAACAAGTTTTTTATTATTTCTATGTTGAATAACGACAAACATGTTTTTAGTTATTTCTATGTTTGTCGTTATTCAACATAGAAATAATAAAAACATGTTTGTCGTTATTCAACCAATGTACTATGTGTGAAAAACTTACAAGTGATATCCTTGTTAATGATTTGTGGTCTGAAACTTTCAATAAATATTAAAAAGAGGAAGCTACATTCTTAAGAAAATTGTTTGTCGTTATTTAACATAGAAATAATTAAAATATGTTTGTCGTTATTCAACATAGAAATAATTAAAACATCCTGCATTGTGTGATATTATAATATGAGTTACTTTTGACACATTGCCTCTAACTACTTGTGATGTGATGCTATGAGTTACTTTTGACACGATGCCTCAACATTTTGACATGTATGAGCGAACATGCTTAAGCATTGAAAATAATGATGTATTTAACTGTAACATTAAAAACTAAACGAGTAAATTGTTAGATATTACTACTGCCTATATTTATGTATTCATCTGCGTAATGAACCTATTTACTGCTATACGTACATCAACTATGTTGAAATACTTTTCAAACGTTTATTATAATCAAAATAGAAGATTTAATAAAATAAGGGAAGATTACAAATAAAATAGAAATTCACATCAAGATAGAAACGTAGGAGAAAACTAAACAAAAGTAGAATTTTATATGATCAGGGAGGCTTTTAGATAAAATCCAATTATGTATGTAACCTTACTATTACATAGTGTAATTATGTACGTAGCCTTACTGCTACCTACGTAATCTGATTGTATATGTAACCTTACTGCTAGCTATGTAATCTGATTGTGTTTGTAACCTTACTGCTACATAAACTGATTATGTATGTAACCTTACTACTACATAATCTGATTATGCATGTAACCTTACTGCTACATATTCTGATTATGTATGTAACCTTACTACTACATAATCTGATTGTGTGTATAACCTTAATGCTACATAATCTGATCGTGTTTGTAACCTTACTACTACATAATCTGATTATGTATGTAACATTACTACTACATAATCTGATTGTGTATGTAACCTTACTACTACATAATCTGATTGTGTGTGTAACCTTACTACTACATAATCTGATTGTGTATGTAACATTACTACTACATAATCTGGTTGTGTATGTAACCTCACTACTACACAATCTGATTGTGTATGTAACATTACTACTACATAATCTGATTGTGCATGTAACATTACTACTACATAATCTGATTGTGTATGTAACCTTACTACTACATAATCTGATTGTGTATGTAACATTACTACATAATCTGATTGTGTATGTAACATTACTACTACATAATCTGATTGTGTATGTAACCTTACTACTACATAATCTGATTGTGTATGTAACATTACTACATAATCTGATTGTGTATGTAACATTACTACTACATAATCTGATTGTGTATGTAACCTTACTACTACATAATCTGATTGTGTATTTAACCTTACTACTACATAATCTGATTGTGTATTTAACCTTACTACTACATAATCTGATTGTGTATGTAACCTTACTACTACATAATCTTGTTGTGTATGTAACATTACTACTACATAATCTGATTGTGTATGTAACATTACTACTACATAATCTGATTGTGTATGTAACATTACTACTACATAATCTGGTTGTGTATGTAACCTTACTACCACATAATCTGGTTGTGTATGTAACATTACTACTACATAATCTGGTTGTGTATGTAACATTACTACTACATAATAGTTGCTCAACTATTTCCGTTTTTTAGCCAACTTATTCTTACCTTGACCTTTGACTATTTAAACGTCATACATTTTCGTAATCTATAATTTCGAAAAAAAAGATTTATTAGATCGTGCAAAGATAGAACTAGAAACAAACAGAGCGATGTTTACCTAAAAACGTTTATATGGAGCTTTCCATGGTGAGTATGCCACACGTTCTGCATGATTATTCCCCATTGGACAGCTATGCAAGCCAGAAGCATGTTGAGAGCAACAGCACTGTATCCATACTTCTTCATAAAGGTCATCAAGAAACCAAAACCGATGAAAATCATGACACTGACGTCCTGGAACACTGAAAGTGGCCAATGGGAATATAAAGTTCGGTAATTCAGGTTTCTTTTCTTAAGAACAAACTAGTTACAAATGGGAATACAAAGTTCGGTAATTCAGGTTTCTTTTCTTAAGAACAAACTAGTTACAAATGGGAATACAAAGTTCGGTAATTCAGGTTTCTTTTTTAAGAACAAACTAGTTACAAATGGGAATGAATTACCTAACTTTGTATTCCCATTTGTAACTAGTTTGTTTTTAAGAAAATAAACCTGAATTACCGAACTTTATATTCCCATTTTTAACTAGATTGTTCTTAAGAAAAGAAACCTGAATTACCGAACTTTGTAGTTTCTTTTCTTTAAAACAAACTAGTTAAAAAATGGGAATATATAGTTCGGTAATTCAGGTTTCTTTTCTTAAAAACAAACTTGTTAAAAAATGGGAATATATAGTTCGGTAATTCAGGTTTCTTTTCTTAAAAACAAACTTGTTAAAAAATGGGAATATATAGTTCGGTAATTCAGGTTTCTTTTCTTAAAAACAAACTAGTTACAAATGAAAATACAGAATTCTATAATTCAAATTTCTCTCTTAAAAACAAACTACACATAATTGGGAATACATAGTTCAGTAATTCAGATTTTTCTTCCTAGGAAACATTAATTACAAAAGGGAATAGAAAATTCTGTGGTTCAGATTTATCTCCTTACGCACAAACTAATTAGAAAATACCTTCCATGCTTCCACCTAAATATGTAGCAAAATTTAAATATCTCTATTTTCAATTCATCTTTTCTACATATACAACGTGACTGTAAAATTTGAACTCACATTATTTATGATAAGTTCAATATTTATAAGCCTCTCATATGTACTGTATTTATGCGGTCGTTATCAACTTATCGATAAGTCGGAATTTCTACGAACACACATGCACACACATTCACATTCACAATAATTGCAATTTTTGGAATATTTTCTGCAAAATGTGAGATTATAAAAATCTACGAACGTAAAAGATGAACATAAACACATAGATGAGTATTATGATGTGTTATTATAAAATTCATATCCCCCCCCCAAGAAAGAAATGATTAATCGACAGTTTGCGCCAAACAATATGTGGCCTCCTTCCTTCATTGAAATCAATGAATCTACTTCTTTTGACATTTTTGTCTTGAAAGGAATCATTAAGAAAGCAAATTAGGTTTAACTCCTTCGCAATGGTAAAAAAAGTATTTATTTATAACCTAGAAACCATTGCAAGACACATAGTTATCATAATAAAATGAGCTGATAAAAACACTTGTCATGCCATCTTGCAACTTTGGATATAACTTATCTCATCAGTACATATAACGTAAACAGCTTTTGAAGATTTGGGTTAAAGTACAACAAACTTTGTGTCAGTTAAACCTGGCAAGGAAGTAATGGTGCGACACATTTTTTTATTTCAATTTTTGAACTTTCTTAGGAAGTAATTGTGCGACACATTTTTTATTTCAATTTTTGAGCATTGTTAATAAAAAATAAAAATATTTTGTAAAATAAAATAATTTTAGCTGCGATTAATAACAATGTTAAATTCCCATCAACAAAGAGTTGAAAAACGGAGGGTTTTCATATATACATTTAGAATCTTCAGAATAACGTATCTATGTAATTTTCTCACATAAAAACATAAGAACATGTTGTTGTTGTTTTGTTTTGGCGTTGTGTGAGTGCAGTATTTTTCTTAATTTAGGTCTGTTAACGTTGCATTTGTTTCGTACTTTTGTTGTTGAATTTAGCGCAAAACTACTCGAGAGCTAACTATAGTAGCAGTCTTTACTTTTTAGTCCCCCAGTGGCACAGCGGTATATCTGCGGACTTACAACGCTAGAATCCGGGTTTCGATACCCGTGGTGGGCAGAGCACAGATAGCCCATTGTGTAGCTTTGTGTTTAATTACAAACAAACCCTGCTTTTTAAGTGATGGACTAGAGGGAAATGTAGTGGAGATTTTAAAAGGAAGGAAGAACTGGTGTATTTGGAAGCTAAGTGGTGATATGGGTCTCCGATTCCAAAATATTACAATGTCTCGATTTTCCGCTGAAAAAGAAAAATGTTTGAGTTTTGCAGTAAGTTCTGGACTTTGAAGCTGGCGAACCGTGTTTGAATACGTTCGATACTACAAAACAAGTATAATAAAAAATATTATCTCTAGTTTGGCAAATCATTGTAGTTATTTTAGTCTGATCAGAGTAGGGATATTTTTTTTTTAATTTTAAGCAACTCATATTTTGTAGTTTTGACTTTTAACAATAATTATTTTTCGTAGTTTTAAAACTTTCTATGTTACTATAGCTAGCTAGATTACGTATATATCGATCCCTAGGTGTCTTTATAAAATACAATAAACATTATTATACTTATTTGTTTCTTCTTTATCACTAATATTTTTGTGCGCCAACAATACCAAGCGTGGGGCGCGTGTATACTCGGTTCGATGTTATTACTCATTAGGATCTTTACCAACTTACTCTCAAATCTCATTATATGCTCAAAGTAGCGCATCGTCCGTTATATATATATATACTAGTATCTTTTTCGGTACAAGAAAGGAAGGAATAATTGTAACCCAAGAAATAGAGCGATAAGGTTCGTCCATTTTTCTGTACACTGTCTGGAAAAGTCACTTACTTACTTACTTAGATGAAAATTCGTTGAAATAGTGAAATTTTGATTCACTCCATAAAGACGTATATAGCGAATTAGGCGGTTTTATAAGTGCAGTAAGCTTTACTTTTACTCAGCCAATATTATGAAACAGTCATTCTTAATATTCAAATATTTTAAAGGAGGTTTTAAACGGGCGATTTTGTTTCATCATGATCCCTACTATTAAGCGTGAATGGCAGCAGATAGCCTTAGTAGCTTTGTCTAAAATACAAGATACAAATATAGATTACAAGTATCGTTTTGGTTTCTAAGAAATAATAATTCAATATAATAGATGCAAAATTTTTACTCTTCATTACACCCTCCGGTGGTTGAGTAGTAAGATTACAAACTTACAGCGTTAAAATCCAGTGTTCGATTCCCCGCGATGGTCAGAACGCAGATAGCCCATTGTGTAACAATGTGCTACAACAATAACAAACTTTTGAATTGGTCTGCTGTTATTAAACGCAAAGCTACACAAACCCTCTTCATTACAGCTTCGTCAACAAAAACATTCACATTGTTTTTGGTGTCGACAGGATATTCTTTCGGGGGAGGTGGGCTCGTTTCTGTTCGTGGTGCATCTTTCTTAGATATGTGCACATGTTTCTACACACATATATTTCTAAAACTGCAAATTGTATGACGGGAACTCGATGATGAACAAATCTTTGTTGAAATATATATTCATGCCAATTTTAGGATACTCGATGGCTGTCTTTAAAAGCCGTCCGTAATTTTGAAGTGATTGACCAAAGAAAAGGCAGCTAATAACTACCCACCGCCAATTTTTGGGCTAATATTCTACCATCTAAAAGTGGAATTTACCGTGAAGTTATAACGGCCCCATGGATAAAAGGGTGAAAGAGTTCGGTGACGGGTTTCAATCCCGTGATCCGCAGATTGTGAGTTGAATGCCCTATTCACCAAGACAAGCAAGATCCCCAATACTATTGGGCACAAAGCTACATACACAAATGGATTATCTGTACTCTGCCCACTGCGGGTATCGAAGCCTCATTTTTAGCGTTATAACTTTTCAGACTTGCCGATGAGCTGCTTGAACCCATGTTAACAGAATAATATATATAAAAGTAAGAAAGCTTTGTTTGTGTGTTTTACAGCAAAGTCACATTAGGCTATTTGGTGTGTCCATCGTAAGGAATAGAACCCTGGATTTTAGCGTGGTAAGTCCGTAATATCGCTCTGCCACCGAAGAACATAAAAAGGCTTGGTAGAGTTATTATTTTCTGTTTATACAGAGATGTTTAATGTCGAAGTTCATTATGTAGTCGCTTATTTTAATACTAACGAGTAAATAATGTAGTTTAAAATCTTTCCTGACACAAGTCTAACAAGGATAACTACAACGATAGGTTAATAACCTTAATTAACAAAATATATATGTATATATTAATTTTATTCCAAATAAACAAGAAAAGGTTAAAGTAAAAGAAATCAAATACCAGATTTTGCACTGTAGAGGTTCCCTACCGATTAATTGCTATTTTCAAAGTTCATGTTTAGCTTTATCTTCATATAGATGTAATTATTTAATAAGTAACAAGTGTAAGTAAGTTCATAACAATAACATTAAAATTCATGTTTGTTTTTTACCAAACATGGAGGGCAAGGATTGGACCTAATTTTATCCAATAAGAATTATAATTTTGCCCAAGTTTACGGGTTAAAAAATGAATAAATGAACTTTAAGGACATAGATGGATTTTTATCACAAATACCATTTGCTTCGTCTCGAATATGAATTTACGAAATCTTTCTTAGCTTCTAATTATCACTTACATAATACTAAATAGTCATTACATAACAGTAACAAATACTTACTGCTACTGCTTTTCTCTATTTAATATGTGTGTGATCACAGGGTCGAACGGGAGTTATATTAAACATTTAAAATACTTACGTGGATAATAATCTTCCAGCATGTTCTCCCGATAATTGCTACCGTTCAAAGATGCTGAGATGCTATGGCTTGGGTTGGAGGCATCGGCATCAGGATCGTATACAACAACACATCCGTATACAATGATAAACGCAATTTCTATCAATAAAACCAGCAAAGCAAATTTCCCTCGTTTCCACATGATTAACTTTTAAATATATAGGTTTATATTTATCGTTCAACAGTTAGAATCTAACTGGTTTTATTAAAAATATCAGAACATTAATTACTTATTGATGATTTGTTCACAAAATGTGTTATTTGTCTAACTACTTTTCCCTTTTTTTTAGTGTCAGTCTTATCTAACAGTCATTCGCGTATCGTTTTGGTTGACTACAACTTCGAGATGTCGTTGGTAGCCTTCCCTCGTTGCCTTTTAAACCATAGAACGTATAAAGTGCACTAGCATATATATAGACTTCTTGTTTTTTTATCATTGGTTGAAAGAAGCAAGGCGTAAGTTAGCTAGCTTAGTTGATTGGATAATTTTCACATCCCAAAACACATACGTAAGAGGAGTTGAAACGTTCTATTTCGATGATTAGTGGGCCAACAGTGATGTTAACAGTTTTTAATATTTTCGTCATGACGGAGAAAGTGCAAACTTTTTACCTATGTCAATTTCTTCTCCAAATGTTCTTACTTTGTGTTAGATATTATAATTGTTTATATGTATAGTACTGTTAACACGTCAAAGATAAGATTATTTGCGCCCTTTTCATGGAGTTAGGGCCCTATTATACATAAAGGATGAGCTAATGGCTCATCATACTACGTTTTACCATACAAATATTTATATCGAAACAGCTCAAAAGTATTCATATAGAAATTGAATTAGTATGATGGTAACGAACACATTCACGTTTAATCAAAAATAGATACTTAATAGTAAAAACCCAGAATGTGTTGTTTTATTACCTATCATTTGAAACTAAGCACTCTGAATCCTTTGGGAGCTGTAAATCTCATACGAAAATAAATCATAAACTTGAGATACGTTTTTTACGAATTTAAACAAAAATTGAGAAACATTTCAGTAACTTATCGATTAATCTATAAGACATTATATCACTCATGACTGTTTCTTTGAATAAAAGTTGTTTCAAATTTTTAAACGAGAATCAGAATCAATGTGCTTCAGAGAATATTCAAGTATCATTTTACTTATAGCTCAGCTCTTAAACCCTCTAGTGGCTGATGTAAGCATCTTTAAATCTTGGTTTTTTTTTCATTAAACATTTGGACAATGATATTATTAGTGTTGACGCCAAGCGTCTATTCGGTGATACTAAAGGAATTATTTTCGAACGTATCGTATGATTTTCTTCATTAATATAAATATCGATAATATTATTTTGCGATATCGGGATATTCCTCTCTTTTTGTTTTCATAAAAACTCCAGTGATACACAAGACAGTTTCAGTTATGAGCTATAAAAACTCCAGTGATACACAAGATAGTTTCAATTATGAACTATAAAAACTCCAGTGATACACAAGACAGTTTCAGTTATGAACTATAAAAACTCCAGTGATACACAAGACAGTTTCAATTATGAACTATAAAAACTCCAGTGATACACAAGACAGTTTCAGTTATGAGCTATAAAAACTCCAGTGATACACAAGACAGTTGCAGTTATGAGCTACAAAAACTCCAGTGATACACAAGAAAATTTCAGTTATGAACTATAAAAAGTCGAGTTATACACGAGACAGTTTCGCGTATAGTAAATTATAACGTTTAATAACCATAGGGGGGTCTTGTAGTTTCCAAACTGACTGTAAACCCGCCCGCTTTCTCACACTCTCTCAATTTCAACAGATTTTACCTCAAGCTAATTATTTTGAATTATTTGAAATACGTTAATACACCTCATCAAAAAACATAATAAATTATATCTATTATTTTTAATTGATGAATGAAACAGCCAAGGAAACATCGTTATACAAAATCATAACGTTGTATTTAACTCTTGCGTCAAGGTTACGATTTTACTTGTGTTTTCGTATTCTAAAATAATTCGAATAATAATGTGACGTTAAGGGATTTACCCAACAAGCAGAGTAACACTTCACGGTCCTGGACAGATATCTTTGTAGTGTACCTTTTCTGGGCAGAATGTAATTTACCAGTTTTCAATACGACAAATGATTGTAATTTGTATTTGTAGATCACCCGAACAAGTTGGTATACCAGAAGACTAGTTTGCTGGTTCACAAGTTCTTATGAATGGTAGTAAAAATAATTAAAATACAATAATTATATCCAAAAATAAACAAATAACCATTGTTAAAAGTAGAAAAATAAATAAATAACGTTATGTAATTAATTCTTACCCGAAGAATCTGATTTCTAAATGACTTAAATAAAATTGATAATCATTACAATTAATTTCCTTAATCTGGTTCAGGAAAACTGATGATATATATAATATCTAGACCATATTGTATCTTTTATATCTCATCCGACCTGCTCCCCCAGTGGCACAGCGGTGTGTCTGCGGACTTCTACTGCTAGAAACCGAGTTTCGATACCCGTGGTGGGCAGAGCATAGATAGATAGCCCTTTGTGCAGCTTTGTGCTTAATAACAAACAACAACCCAACCGACCTGATGAGCCCCGGATTGAAGAAAGGTATCTTCGACACTGGATAAAGCAAATGTAGTGTGGTTGTACATATTATAACATATTTTGTTTTGCTTTCACTCATGT
>NW_013666367.1:445556-448291 GCF_000517525.1 Limulus polyphemus
AAATGTAGTGTGGTTGACATATTATAACATATTTTGTTTTGCTTTCACTCATGTGTTCTTTCAAATATTTTATATATTATACTCTATAAGGAAACACAGTATTCCGTGTGAGGCACCGAGAAGCCTCTAATGACAGACGAGTGTATAGATAAAACAAAAAATAACTTCGTTTTCGGTAATCAATACTTGGCTCGTTAACACACGCACACTCTATATTTCAAGGACTTAGCTTGGCGTCACTGTTTACGTGCATTTTCAATCTCCGTAAAACTCCGCATATTCCACTCGACTATCAAATAATTGACTGTATCGTATAATCAAAAAAGCACTCAAATATACTTTAATTTCGCGAAAAAATAGCTTAAAACATTTTGTTATATAGCTCTTTCTTTAGCGTGTGTTCTTATAGCAAAACCAAATCGGACTATCTGCAGGGTCTACCGGGTGGAATCGAACCCCTGATTTTAGTATTGTAAACCCGATGACTTACCGCTGTTCCACAGGGGTACTTTCCTTTAGCGCATAAAATCTTTTCCTAATTGATTTCTAGACCAATCAGTGGATTCTCAACCGCTTAAAGATGACGCCCCCCAGTGGCACGCGGTATGTCTGCGGACTTACAACGCTAGAAACCGGGTTTCGATACCCGTGGTGGGCAGAGCACAGATAACCCATTGTGTAGCTTTGTGCTTAATTACAAACAAATAAACAGCTTAAAGACGAAATCTTTAAGCTATCGGCAAAGAAAATCTTTATAAAACAAGACACCTTAAAGTTGAACATATCTGTCTTAAGTTATCGTACCAACAAAAGTTTAAATTCAGGAAAGTTTAAATTTTTTATTAGTAAAAGAGATTAAATATTAGCGCGTGGTAGGTGCGTCGTTTAATGTTATTCACATATACCAAAACAAAATTATTGCTGAAAAATTAATTCTTAAGCTCACGTGATGAATAATGAAAATCACTTATGTAATAATTTAAATTATAATTTTCGTTTTTAAATTACACGATCAGACGCTATTCGGCTTAACCAACCGTAGCGCCCCCAGTGGCTCAACGATAAGTTTGAAGGCTTATAAAGCTAAAAATCAGTGGTGGGCACAGCACAGATAGCCCATAGTGTAGCTTTGCGCTTAACAACAAACAAACCGTTCGTCCTCTTATTACCTAAATGTAAACTCGTCAAGAAGATTTATGTAATATATGGTCAAGGACTACGTGTACGTGTATGTCTCGATGAAAGAATATAGAACATGTAATCTTAAAGCAAGCTTTACTGTTATTTCATGTTAGAGCGTGTTGACCTTGACCAGACTGCTCTATCAACGTCATCGGTCTGCTCTCTGTAAGTCAAAACCTCTAGTTGTTGGGTGTCTGTCATTGGTTCAGAAAGAAATACTAACCTAATCAGTAAGATATTTTAACAGCGCAATGTATAACACACGTCTTTTTCTTCATACGTCTGTTTAGGTCATTGGATTAAATATTAATTTTTTACGCTGTTTTTTTTTTTTCATATCAGTTTTGCATGCAGAATTCAGAATTTGTTCCAGAATTTTCATTTTTTAACGCCACCCAGTGGCATCGTGGTATTTTTGCTAGAAACTGGGTTTCGATACCTGTGGTAGGCAGAGCACAGATAGCCCTTTATGTAGCTTTGTTCTTAACAAAAAACATTTGGTTAGTTTTATTCTACTTTGTTTGTGTGTTTGTTGTAAAGCACAAAGCTAAACAACGAGGTATCTGTCCTATGTTCACCACGGATATTGAAACCCGATGTTTAGCGTTATAAGCCCACTGATTTACCGCTGAGCCACTCTCCTTGGAGTTCTTAATATAATAGAAAACATTTTGAGACTGAAGTCAGATAAAATTTCATACACCATTACTGTGTTTCTATAATAAAACAGAAAATACTTATCAAAAACGAATTTAAATGAAGTGTTCGTACTTTCGAATAACCAGTACGCTCTGCATAACAAGTATTCAAGTATTCAAGCTCTGTATAACAAGTATTCAAGCTCTGTATAACAAGTATTCAAGTATTCAAGCTCTATATAACCAAGTATTCAAGCTCTGTATAACAAGTATTCAAGTATTCAAGCTCTGTATAACAAGTATTCTCATGTCCATACTTCTCGATTCCTTACGTCACTACTGACGTCACATCCCTGGGCTACAGAGCGTTATGATATGATTACTTTAATAAGATATGAGCTGCGAAAATTCACTTTCCTGCTTAAAAATGCTTTCTTCTAATCTGAATTTAATTTCTGTTTGAAAACGTGAAACGAGAATACAAGAAAGAGCAGAATATTACCATATATATACAAATAGTCATTTATACAGATTGGTTATATCAATATCACAGAATAGTATTACCATATATATACAAATAGTCATTTATGCAGATTGGTTATATCTTGCTTCCCATGTATAGAAATATCACAGAATAGTATTACCATACATATACAAATAGTCATTTATACAGATTGGTTATATCAATATCACAGAATAGTATTACCATATATATACAAATAGTCATTTATACAGATTGGTTATATCAATATCACAGAATAGTATTACCATATATATATACAAATAGTCATTTATACAGATTGGTTATATCTTGCTTCCCATGTATAGAAAGTATTACCATATATATACAAATAGTCATTTATGCAGATTGGTTATATCTTGCTTCCCATGTATAGAAAGTATTACCATATATAT